>NC_088417.1:21695916-21925916 GCF_034236695.1 Oncorhynchus nerka
CTTGCTCTCTGTGTCATATCTAGTCATCTTTCCTGCTCACTCTCTGTATATCTCCACCACTCTATCCCTTCTCCTCTCCCTCCCTCTAATCCTCTTCTGGAATGACTGTGGTGCTAATTAAGAACATGATGGTATTGGTGGTAATTTAACGACCTTCTGGCTCCGCTGAGAGACTGGAGCTGACAGACAGATGTGACACAAGTGCTCCTAGCTGTTTCAGTGCAGCTGGAGGGAGAAGCTCTGTAACACAGAATGAGAGACAGCGACAGAGAGAGAAAGAGAGACAGAGGGAGAGAGACAAAGCCAGATAGCGAGAAAGAGTGGGAGAGAGAGAAATATATATTTAAGGCCTAGTTTCACTATTTCCTCTCATCTTCTCTCTTGCCCTTTTAGACTGAAGAAGAGCTTTCAGGGGTTTTAGTCTCCTTGCTTTTCTCATATCCTTCATATCCTGCATGCTTCATTCTATAGCTAGAGGACTCCTGATATCTCCAGGTGTGATAAGTAGGATTTTTTTTTGTCTCTTTATCTGTTGTTGTCTGGTACTGTATTTTTGCTAGCTAGGGTCACCTACTTTAAGTGCTGCCTGTCTTCCCAGTAGTCTACTTGGTGTGTGAACTGCTGACTGCTCATCATTTGCAGATAGTTGTTGACACATCAACCAGGATCAAGGTGCAGAGCAACTTGTTTTGGTAATCAGTGGCTGTATTGGGGGAGGAGTGGTTTCAATCAGCAATTAGTACAGGGAAGTGTTCTCTCCACCTTTATTAGTTAATTAGCTATTACTGTTAGTTCTTCAGTCTCCCCTTGATTCTCAGCGGCAGCTAAAAGCGGCGGTCATGTTGCAAAACTAAGACTGTCGCCGATACAAAGACTGGTCTGCCGAAAGAGAGGAAGGCTTCACACCACTCTCTCACTATCTTACCTAGTTGTTTACAGATTCTCATTTTGCTCTTTTGTAGCTTTGTCAACTGTGTGTGTTTTCTATACCTGTCCACACCTCTCCCTGTAGGCTTTACAGACGCTCCCCACGCCTTGGCTGCAACCCTTCTAATTTAGTGTACCCTGCGCACACAACCCATGTGGAATTCCAGGTCTCTGGCAGCTTTGGGAGTTCATCTCACCCTATGCTGCACTTCAGTCCCTTGACTTTACTGCCCTGACAGAGACATGGATCCCCCCAGAGAACACTGCTACTCCAGCTGCTGTTTCTTCATCTGAATATGTTTTCTCTCATGGTCCGAGAGCATCTGGTTGTCATAGTGATGGCACAGGTCTACTCATTTGTCCTAAGTGGAGATTTTCTATTTTCACCCTCTCTTACCTGTTTCTCCTCATTTGAATTCCATACTGTCACTTGTCCACTCAAGATTAACAGTATGCCCACCAGGTGCCCTTGGCGAGTTCCTCAATTAGTTGGACACCTTGATAAGCTAATTTCCTGACGATGGCTCACCGCTCTTAGTACTTGGCGACTTCAACCTCCGATTCCTTTCTTTCCACTTCTCACCCTTTCCCAATCCCCTCCCACTCACAAGGCAGGCAATACACTTGGCCTCATCTTTACTAGAGGCTGCTTACTACTAATCTCACTGCAACCCCCCTCCAGGTCTCTGATCACTACTTTACTTTTCTGTCTCCCTTTCCTCCAATCCTAGTCACTCGGCCCCTATGCAGACAGTAATGCGCCATCACAATCTTTGCTCTCTCTCTCTCCCACTACTCTCCTATTCTATCCTGTAATCTCTCCCTTCTGCTAAATCCTTCTCCCTCCTGTCTCCTGATTCTGCCACTCCTCCCTTTCCGTATCCTATAACTTGCCCTGTCCCCTTTCCTCCCGGCCGGGTCGGCCCTCCCCTCTTGCTCCGTGGCTGAGTGACTCATTGCGAGCATACAGAAGAGGGCTGTGGGCAGCTGAGCGAAAATGGAGGAAAACTAAACTTCTGGAGGACCTATCAACCTTTCACTCCCTACTCTCCCTCTCATCTTCCAATCTCTTCCCATCATCTTCCCATCTCTCTCTCTCTCTCTCTCCTTCTCTCTCCCTCCCACTTTCTAATACTACATTTCAAGCGTATGCCTCTAGCCCTAGGAAACTCTTCTCCACTTTCTCCCTCCTTAATCTTCTACGCCCTCACTCTCTGCGGACAACTTTGTCAACTCAGCCATGACATACAGTGCCTTGCGAAAGTATTCGGCCCCCTTGAACTTTGCGACCTTTTGCCACATTTCAGGCTTCAAACAAAGATATAAAACTGTATTTTTTTGTGAAGAATCAACAACAAGTGGGACACAATCATGAAGTGGAACGACATTTATTGGATATTTCAAACTTTTTTAACAAATCAAAAACTGAAAAATTGGGCGTGAAAAATTATTCAGCCCCTTTACTTTCAGTGCAGCAAACTCTCTCCAGAAGTTCAGTGAGGATCTATGATCCAATGTTGACCTAAATGACTAATGATGATAAATACAATCCACCTGTGTGTAATCAAGCCTCCGTATAAATGCACCTGCACTGTGATAGTCTCAGAGGTCCGTTAAAAGCGCAGAGAGCATCATGAAGAACAAGGAACACACCAGGCAGGTCCGAGATACTGCTGTGAAGAAGTTTAAAGCCGGATTTGGATACAAAAAGATTTCCCAAGCTTTAAACATCCCAAGCAGCACTGTGCAAGCGATAATATTGAAATGGAAGGAGTATCAGACCACTGCAAATCTACCAAGACCTGGCCGTCCCTCTAAACTTTCAGCTCATACAAGGAGAAGACTGATCAGAGATGCAGCCAAGAGGCCCATGATCACTCTGGATGAACTGCAGAGATCTACAGCTGAGGTGGGAGACTCTGTCCATAGGACAACAATCAGTCGTATATTGCACAAATCTGGCCTTTATGGAAGAGTGGCAAGAAGAAAGCCATTTCTTAAAGATATCCATAAAAAGTGTTGTTTAAAGTTTGCCACAAGCCACCTGGGAGACACACCAAACATGTGGAAGAAGGTGCTCTGGTCAGATGGCAACAATGCAAAACGTTATGTTTGGTGTAAAAGCAACACAGCACATCACCCTGAACACACCATCCCCACTGTCAAACATGGTGGTGGCAGCATCATGGTTTGGACCTGATTTTCTTCAGCAGGGACAGGGAAGATGGTTAAAATTGATGGGAAGATGGATGGAGCCAAATACAGGACCATTCTTGAAGAAAACCTGATGGAGTCTGCAAAAGACCTGAGACTGGACTGGAGATTTGTCTTCCAACAAGACAATGATCCAAAACATAAAGCAAAATCTACAATGGAATGGTTCAAAAATAAACATATCCAGGTGTTAGAATGGCCAAGTCAAAGTCCAGACCTGAATCCAATCGAGAATCTGTGGAAAGAACTGAAAACTGCTGTTCACAAATGTCTCCATTCAACCTCACTGAGCTCGAGCTGTTTTGCAAGGAGGAATGGGAAAAAATTTCAGTCTCTCGATGTGCAAAACTGATAGAGACATACACCAAGCGACTTACAGCTGTAATCGCAGCAAAAGGTGGCGCTACAAAGTATTAACTTAAGGGGGCTGAATAATTTTGCACGCCCAATTTTTCAGTTTTTGATTTGTTAAAAAAGTTTGAAATATCTAATAAATGTCGTTCCACTTCATGATTGTGTCCCACTTGTTGTTGATTCTTCACAAAAAAATACAGTTTTATATCTTTATGTTTGAAGCCTGAAATGTGGTAAAAGGTCGCAAAGTTCAAGGGGGCCGAATACTTTCGCAAGGCACTGTATGCTACTCATTCACTCAGACCATTGAGACCACTGGTCTCACTCACACAGAAGTACCCTACATCTTGACTTCTCTCTCCAGATGACATCCTGCGACTAGTGAGGTCTGGCTGCCCGACAACCTGCCTGCTCGACACCATCCCCTTCTGCCTTCTCCACACCATCTCTGGAGACCTTCTCCCATTCCTCACCAACTCATCCCTGACCACTGGCTGCATTCCCTCGGACATCAAAATGGCCCGAGTTGCTCCCCTCAAGAAACCAACCTTCGACTCATCTGACGTAAAAAACTATAGACCTGTATCCCTTTCTTTTCTTTACAAAACACTCAAACGTAAAGTCTCTGATCAACTTTCTCATTATCTTTCACAGAACGATCATCTTGACCGTAACCAGTCAAGACGGATCACTCAACCGAGACTGTTCTTCTCTGTCAAGGACACTGCAAAAGCTGACTCTCTTCTGTTCTCATCCTCCTAGATCTATCCGCTGCCTTCGACACCATGAACCATCAGATCCTCCTCTCAGGGCTGGGCGTCTCAGGCTCTGCACACTCTTGGATTGCATCCTACCTGGCAGGCCACTCCTACCAGGTGAAGTGGAGAGGATCTGAGTCTGCACCACATACTATCACTACCCGTGTCCCCCAGGGCTCGGTTCTAGGCCCTCTTCTCGCTATACACCGAGACACTCGGCTCCATCAAATCCTCACAGTCTTTGCTATCATTGCTATGTGGATGACACTCTACTACTTTCCAGGTGGCGACATCTTTGCGCGCCTGGCAGATATCTCAACTTGGAGGTCAGAGGGGATGTGGTCAGGGATGAATTGGTGAGGCAAGTGAGGAATGTCGGCCCACCACCTCAAGTTCAACAAGATGGAATTGCTCTTCCTCCCGGGGAAGGCCTGCCTGCTCAAATACCTCCATCACGGTTGACAACTCCCGTGTTCCCCTCCCAGAGTGCAAAGAACCTTGGCGTGACCCTGGACAACACCTTGTCATTCTCTGCAAACATCAAAGCAGTGACCGGCTCCTGCAGGTTCATGCTCTACAACATTCGTAGAGTACGACCCTACCTCACTCAGGAAGCGGGTGCGGGTCCTAATCCAGGCACTCGTCCTCTCCCGTCCGGACTACTTCAACTCGCTGTTGGCTTTGCTCCCTGGTTGTGCCATCAAACCCCTGACACTTACCCAGACTACTGCAGCCCACCTGGTTTTCAACCTTCCCAAGTTGTCTCATGTCACCTGGCTCCTCTGCACACTCCACTGGCTTCCAGTCAAAGCTTGCTTCCACTACAAGACCATGGTGCTTGCCTGTGGAGCAGCAAGAGGAACTTCCCCTCTCTACCTTCAGGCTCAAACCCTATACCCCAACCCGAGCACTCAGGTCTGCCACCTCAGATCTCTTGGCCCTTCCACCCTTACGGGAGGGCAGCTTCCGCTCAGCCCAGTCCAAGCTCTTCTCTGTCCTGGCACCCCAATAGTGGAACCAGTTTCTTCCTGAAGCTAGGACAGCAGAGTCCCTGCTAATCTTCCATAAACATCTGAAACCCCGCCTCTTTAATCATCATCTTAAATACCCCCCCCCCCCCCTAGCTCTGACTCTACGATTGAGGAAACATGTACTTTCTATTCCTGTGGTATATGGATGTCCCACCTAGTTATCTTAAGATGAATACACTAACTGTAAGTCACTCTGGAAAAGAGCATCTGATAAAATGACTAAAATGTAAAAATATCCTCGCCCCTCGTCCCTTCTCACTCCTCCTCTCCTCACCCCTTCTCCTCTCTTTTCCTCCCCTCTCATGCTTCCTCTTCTCTCCTCATTTTCTGTCAAATCAATAAACATACAGCTTAATGGATGAACTTTATAATCCTGGTAAAAGTATATTGTACTATGTAGCCTATATTACACAGCGTATAGAGGCTGTGTATATAGTAAGCTTTGTAATCATCATGGAATAACCAACGATTAGAGAGATTTCAGAAAATATTTCTAATAACTGACTCCTCACTAGGTTGATCACTGTCATGATTATACCACCGTATCCCTAGAGACCTCCTTCATAATGCATGATCATAATCATGTGTAGGCCAATAGGTATATGACAGCCATGCAAATATCACTTCTCATATAGCAAGTATTTCTATTCATATATGCTACAGGGAAATTGTAATAATGACACGAAGGGGTTTTCCCATAATAGAAGACAGCTTCATTCACTGCATCTTATCTCAGTTTACATTAATATATTCATCCCATCAAAAACCCACATCTATATGAATCTCTTCTCTCGGCCTCTGTAGCAATTATTCAGAAAGACAAAGAGATGTGATTCACCTTTCTGTCAGGGCCCTTAATAATATCATTAAAATGACTGACAGCTTTGAACTGTGTTTGAAACCAATAGGAGTCCAAACAAATTAGATCAGTTTGGAAATAAAGCCTGTTGGTTCGTTAGAGGACGAGGAGGGGGCGTGGTGGAGGGATGCATCGTTAACAAGGGGGACCCAAGGGGTCAGGTGGGGGGTGATTGGTAGTGTGTGTGTGTAGGTTTGGGGAGGATTGCTTCAGGCAGGTACCTCTATTGCCCCCCACAACCATCCCTTCTGTCCATCATTCTTTCATCCTCTTAATGAAACGAATAGATGAACCTCTCCACTACAGATGAAACTTAATCTGACAACAATGAGGACTCTGGTCAGAGACTTATCATTGCTAAAGACTCAGCATGATTTAGTTATTCAGTGTGTGTGTGTGGGTAGGTCACGTCAGACACAGGTGGCATCGCCTCAGGGTCTTTTAATTGGCAGTACACCCCCTCCCCCTAATGTCATTATCCCATTCACAACTTTTCATTGGTAATAACATCATTAACAGCTGCTGGGGAAGAAGCAGCCTGAGTGTATGAAACGCCTGTGTCTGGATGTGATCATGACTACTATGGTGACTGATTGGGAGTATACGTACACACATGTATGACCACACACACTCACACACACCGTGTCCAGACAGAGAACAGACACACAGACAGTTGGTACTTACTCCTCCTGCTGTTGACCCCGGTCTTGAACCTGGGCCTACGGAAAAAATGACAAGCTAAATATTAATCTAAGCCGACGATAGTCTTATCGGCGCCACGTCCATGTAGAGTTTTGTTCTATTCTACAATATTCTATACTAATCACTGGGTCTGAAGTTCAAATGTATGCAGATGATACAGTGATATATGTGCATGGAAAGAGCAAACAACAAGCTGCACAAGAACTCACTACTGTAATGGTC
Organism: Oncorhynchus nerka; assembly: GCF_034236695.1. NCBI lineage: Eukaryota > Metazoa > Chordata > Actinopteri > Salmoniformes > Salmonidae > Oncorhynchus > Oncorhynchus nerka. Next base: position 21,702,984 of record NC_088417.1, read on the forward strand.
CAGGTTACAAAGTGGCTCAGTGACTCGTGTTTGCATCTCAATGTGAAAAAAACTGTTTGCATGTTCTTCACAAAGAGGGCAACAGATGCTACTGAGCCAGATGTCTATGTGTCAGGGGAGAAGCTCCAGGTGGTATCCGATTTTAAGTACCTTGGCATCATACTTGATTCCAACCTCTCTTTTAAAAAGCATGTGAAAAAGGTAATTCAAATAACCAAATTCAACCTAGCTAATTTCCGATTTATACGAAATTGTTTGACTACAGAGGTAGCAAAACTGTACTTCGAAACTATGATACTCCCCCACTTAACATACTGCTTGACTAGTTGGGCCCAAGCTTGCTGTACAACATTAAAACCTATTCAGTCTGTCTACAAACAGGCTCTCAAAGTGCTTGATAGGAAGCCCAATAGCCATCATCATTGTCACATCCTTAGAAAGCATGAGCTCTTGAGTTGGGAAAATCTTGTGCAATACACCGACGCATGTCTTGTATTCAAGATCCTTAATGGCCTGGCTCCCCCTCCACTCAATATTTTTGTTAAACAGAAAACCCAGACATATGGCAGCAGATCCACAAGGTCTGCCATGAGAGGTGACTGTATAGTTCCCCTAAGGAAAAGCACCTTTAGTAAATCTGCATTCTCTGTGAGAGCTTCCCATGTCTGGAATACACTGCCATCAGACACACATAACTGCACCACATATCACACTTTCACAAAATGCTTGAAGACATGGCTAAAGGTCAATCAGATTTGTGAACATGGTCCCTAGCTGTGTGTTGCCGCTTTCCATGTTGTCTGTTGTCTGTAGCTTGTGAGGTGTGGAAACACTTTGTTGCTTTTATGAATTTTGTCTTGCTGCTTTTTGTTCTGTCTGTATGCTACGTCTTGCTTGTCCTATGTTGCTCTGTCTGTATGCTATGTCTTCTTGTCCTATGTTGCTATGTCTTGCTTGTTCTATGTTGCTATTGTCTATATTGTAATTGTTTTTAATAACCTGCCCAGGGACTGTGGTTGAAAATTAGCCGGCTGGCTAAAACCGGCACTTTTACTGAAACGTTGATTAATGTGCACTGTCCCTGTAAAAATAAAAAATAAACTCAAACTCAAACTGGTGTTATTCTGATTGAGTTCCAGTCATTAGTTTTGAGGCAGGTTTTTGGTGGCTGTATGCCTCAGGCACTGCTGACATATCAGACAAGAGTGATAGGACTCAGATGCTGTTACCATTGTCTGATCAAAGTATTTGGAAATATGACATATTACAGAGACTAAATGGCATGTGTGGTTAGACCAAAGGCTTCTAAAAGAGACAGACACATTTAGAAGAGTGGGGGGGGTACAACAAAATATTATACAAACAACTGTGCATATGTCAACTACAGAAATTCTACATCTTTCTTTCCTCTTTCTTTTTTCTCCCTCTTTCTCAGTCTAGAAGATCTCTCTCTTCTTCCTCTCATTTACCTTTAAGCGTTCCATCTCTCTCTCCTTCTCCTCCCCCTCATCTCCCAATTTCCTCAGCTCCTCCTCTAGGGCCCTGTTAGCCTCCTGAAGATGTCTGAGAGGGAGAAATAGAGACACAGAAACAGAGAGAGAGAGAGCGAGAGAGAGAGAGGGAGAGAAAAGCAATCCATATAGATTTTTGGATGAGAGGAGAGAGACAGAGAAAGGCAACATAAATGAAGGAGATGGAGAGAGGAACACAGTGCACTCAAACCACTGTCTGGCTTTAATGATGTCATTTAGGTGGAATGGCAGGCGAACACGCTGACCCAGACAGACGGACAGACAGACAAGACATAGTGAGAGGACAGAAGGATAAAAGGATAGAGAGGACAGAAGGCTAGAGAGGACAGAGGATAGAGAGGACAGAAGCCTAGAGAGGACAGAGGATAGAGAGGACAGAAGGCTAGAGAGGACAGAGGATAGAGAGGACAGAAAGCTAGAGAGGACAGAAGGAAGGAAGGATAAAAGGATAGAGAGGACAGAAGGATAAAAGGATAGAGATTACAGAAGGATAAAAGGATAGAGAGGACAGAAGGATAAAAGGATAGAGATTGCAGAAGGATAAAAGAATAGAGAGGACAGAAGGATAAAAGGATAGAGAATACAGAAGGATAAAAGGATAACGAGGACAGAAGGATAAAAGGATAGAGATTACAGAAGGATAAAAGGATAGCGGGTACAGAAGGATAAAAGGCGAGATTACAGAAGGATAAAAGGCTAGATTACAGAAGGATAAAAGGCTAGATTACAGAAGGATAAAAGGATAGATTACAGAAGGATAAAAGGATAGATTACAGAAGGATAAAAGGCTAGATTACAGAAGGATAAAAGGATAGATTACAGAAGGATAAAAGGATAGAGATTACAGAAGGATAAAAGGATAGAGATTACAGAAGGATAAAAGGATAGAGATTACAGAAGGATAAAAGGCTAGAGAGGACAGAAGGATAAAAGGCTAGATGAGAAGGAAGGCTGGAGAGGACAGAAGGCTAGAGAGGACAGAATGATAGATATTACAGAAGGATACAAGGATAGAGAGGACAGAAGGACAGAGAGGACAGAAAGGAGAGAGATGACAGAAGGATAAAAGGCTAGAAAAGACAGAAGGATAAAAGGCTAGAAAGGACAGAAGGATAAAAGGCTAGAGAGGACAGAAGGCTAGAGAGGACAGAAGGATAAAAGGCTAGAGAAAACATAAGGCTAGAGAGGACAGCAGGATAGATATTACAGAAGGATACAAGGATAGAGTGGACAGTAGGACAGAGAGGACAGAAAGGATAGAGATGACAGAAGGATAAAAGGATAGAGATGACAGATGACAGATGGATAAAATGAATGATAGAGAGGACAGAAGGATAGAGATTACAGAAGGATATAAGGACAGAAGGGTAGAGAGGACGGAAGGACTGAGAGGACGGAAGGACTGAGAGGACGGAAGGACTGAGAGGATAGAGAGGATAGAAGGACTGAGAGGATAGAAGGATAGAGGGATAGAAGGACTGAGAGGATAGAAGGATAGAGAGGATAGAAGGATAGAGAGGATAGAAGGACTGAGAGGATAGAAGGATAGAGAGGACGGAAGGACAGAGGATAGAAGGATAGAGAGGACGGAAGGACTGATAGGATAGAAGGATAAAAGAGGATAGAAGAATAGAGAGGATAGAAGGATAGAGAGGATAGACGGATAGAAGGATAGAGAGGATAGAAGGATAGAGAGGACGGAAGGACTGAGAGGATAGAAGGATAGAGAGGATAGAAGGATAGAGAGGATAGAAGGACTGAGAGGATTGAAGGATAGAGAGGACAGAAGGATAGAGAGGATAGAAGGATAGAGAGGACGGAAGGACTGAGAGGATAGAAGGATAGAGAGGATAGAAGGATAGAGAGGACGGAAGGACTGAGAGGATAGAAGGATAGAGAGGATAGAAGGATAGAGAGGATGGAAGGACTGAGAGGATAGAAGGATAGAGGACAGAAGGATAGAAATTACAGAAGGATAAAAGGCTAGAGAGGACAGAAGGATAGAGGACAGAAAGACACACACACACACACACACAGGAAGAAGGAGAGACATTCTCAGCATGACGGCGGTATGGAGCTACAGGGGGTGGAATGATGGATGACGGGAAGACCACTTTGATCTCTGAAGAACAGTGTCAGTGTGTGTGTGTGTGTGTGTGTTTGCTGACAACGGGCAGGAAGTAATGTGTGTGTGTCAGGTGTGTGTCTTTCTCTGAGATTCTGAATCAGAAAGGAGTGTGTAACACACACACACCTACGAACGCACACACACACCCACACCAACACCTGCTGTGATCACACATTCCCTCCTGGTGGGAAAGGTGACCTAGTTAGCAGGTGCAGCGTTTAGCTGAGCTGAGTTTCCTGTCTCAGAACATCCAGTCATCTTTAGTAAACAAATTTGCCGCTCAGGGACAACACACACACTCTCAAGGACACACAAACACATACATATGTAATACGTGTACATCATGTGTTTCTGGTAAGGGAGTCCATACCTTTTTAAGGGGCTTTATGTCAGTGTTTCTCCATCCTAGTCCTGGGGACCCTAGGGGGTGCACAGTTTTGTATTTGCCCAGGCACTAACATTAACACACCTGATTCCTAGGGATGTAACGATTCTCCCATACGCATCGGTCCCGGGTTCAAATGTTTAAGATACTAGTGCATTGGTCAGCAGACCCCAAACCAAATGTAGCGTGCATTTGTCAGAACATCCTATTTAAACGTTACGAATTGCCGGTTACACATTTATTTTTAAATGTTTTATTCTACTTTCTGAAAATACCTCATCTTTTGTGACAACTGATGTGTCCTGTCCTTCAGTGTCGAACTAGGCATGTGTCATTTTGAATGCCAAACAACCCCAGGTAATATCAGTAGCCTGTACTCAAACTGTGCATTGTGCCCAATCATGCGCTGACCAACGCGAGGTAGGCGGCATCTTGCTAAAATGTTTATGTGTTGAGTGACAACCTTTGTAATGTGCCAGGTTATTATTGTTATCCATGTGCTGAAAATGGTGTTTTACCAGAACAACTTTCATCTGGCAATACCTGCTGAACAGAGCTGACAATAGATTTGATTTGGATTGTTCAGGTTCAACATCAGCAATAGTTGTGGTATATTTCTAAAATATAATTACATAACCGAGGTGCACTGCATGGCCCGACGGGAGAAGAGAAGTTCACTCTGTAAAAACATCCAAATGGTCAAAACCATTTGATTTTGAAAGTTATGCTATATATTCATTGGCTATGTCATAGCTCATTTGTAAATAATAAATATTGATACATTACTATCTCAAACACTTAATGTGCAAAAATGACGTCTTTCCCATTCACCCTCTGAATGGCACATATACATAATCCATGTCTGAATTGTCTCAAGGCTTATAAATCCTTCTTTAACCCGTCTCCTCCCCTTCATCTACACTGATTGAAGCGCATTTAACAAGTGACATCAATAAGGGATCATAGCCTTCACCTGGTTAGTTTGTCAAGGAAAGACCAGATGTTCCTAATGTTTTGTACACTCAGTGTAGACACTATAATGATATATAATGTTAAGATAGACAGTATAATGATACAGTTGAAGTCAGAAGTTTACATACACTTAGGTTGGAGTCATTAAAAATCATTGTTCAACCACTCCACAGATTTCTTGTTAACAAACTATAGTTTTGGCAAGTTGGTTAGGACATCTACATTTTTCCAACAATTGTTTACAGACAGATTATTTCACTTATAATTCACTGTATCCAGTAGGTCAGAAGTTTACATACACTAAGTTGACTGTGCCTTTAAACAGCTTGGAAAATTCTGGCTTTAGAAGCTTCTGATAGGCTAATTGACATCATTTGAGTCAATTGGAGGTGTACCTGTGGATGTATTTCAAGGCCTACCTTCAAACTTTGCTTGACATCATGGGAAAATCAAAAGAAATCAGCTAAGACCTCAGAAAAAAATTGTAGACCTCCATAAGTCTGGTTCATCCTTGGGTGGCAGCATCATGTTGTGAGGGTGCTTTGCTGCAGGAGGGACTGGTGCACTTCACAAAATAGATGGCTTCATGAGGAGGGAAAATATGTGGATATATTGAAGCAACATCTCAAGATATCAGTCAGGAAGTTAAAACTTGGTCGCAAATGGGTCTTCCAAATGGACAATGACCCCAAGCATACTTCCAAAGTTCTGGCAAAATGGCTTAAGCACAACAAAGTCAAGGTACTGAAGTGGCCATCACAAAGCCCTGACCTCAATCCTATAGAAAATTTGTGGGCAGAACTGAAAAAGTATGTGGGAGCAAGGAGGCCTACAAACCTGACTCAGTTACACCAGCTCTGTCAGGAGGAATGGGCCAAAATTCACCCAACTTTATTGTGGGAAGCTTGTGGAAGGCAACCTGAAACGTTTGACCCAAGTTAAACAATTTAAAGGTAATGCTACCAAACACTCAATTAGTATATGTGAACTTCTGACCCACTGGGAATGTGATGAAAGAAATAAAAGCTGAAATAAATAATTTTCTCTACTATTATTCTGACATTTCACATTCTTAAAATAAAGTGGTGATCCTAACTGACCTAAGACAGAGAATTTTTACTAGGATTAAATGTCAGGAACTGTGAAAAACTGAGTTTAAATGTATTTGGCTAAGGTGTATGTAAACTTGTGACTTCATCTGTATATAATGATAAGATATAGACAGTACAATGATACATAATGAGAAGATAGACAGTATAAAGGGAAAGGGGGATACCTAATCAGTTGTACAACTGAATGCATTCAACCGAAACGTGTCCTCCGCATTTAAATCAATCTCTCTATACATAATGATAAGATAGAGTACAATGATATATAATGATAAGATAGAGTACAATGATATATAATGATAAGATAGAGAGTACAATGATATATAATGATAAGATAGAGAGTACAATGATATATAATGATAAGATAGAGTACAATGATATATAATGATAAGATAGAGAGTACAATGATATATAATGATAAGATAGAGTACAATGATATATAATGATAAGATAGAGAGTACAATGATATATAATGATAAGATAGAGAGTACAATGATATATAATGATAAGATAGAGAGTACAATGATATATAATGATAAGATAGAGAGTACAATGATATATAATGATAAGATAGAGAGTACAATGATATATAATGATAAGATAGAGTACAATGATATATAATGATAAGATAGAGTACAATGATATATAATGATAAGATAGAGAGTACAATGATATATAATGATAAGATAGAGTACAATGATATATAATGATAAGATAGAGTACAATGATATGTAATGATAAGATAGAGAGTACAATGATATATAATGATAAGATAGAGAGTACAATGATATATAATGATAAGATAGAGAGTACAATGATATATAATGATAAGATAGACAGTATAATGATAATATACAGTACAATGATATATACTGATAAGAGAAACAGTATAATGATACATAATGATAAGATAGACAGTATAATAAGATAGACAGTATAATGATAAGAGAGACAGTATGATATATAATAAGATATAATACGATAGACATAATAATGATATCACAGATGGCAAAATAAGATATCATTATATCTCATTATACTGTCTATCTTATCATTATATCTCATTATACTGTATATTTTATCATTATATCTCATACTGTCTAAGATAGAAAGTATAATGATATATAATGATATACAGTGCATTCGGAAAATATTCAGACCCCTTGACTTTTTCCCCATTTTGTTACGTTACAGCCTTATTCTAAAATTGATTAAATTATTTGTTTTCCCTCATCAATCTACACACAATACCTCATAATGACGAAGCAAAAACAGGTTTCAGATGTTTTTGTAAAAACGTATAAATGTCCATAAGTATTCAGGCCCTTTACTCAGTACTTTGTTGAAGCACCATTGGCATCAATTACAGCCTTGAGTCTTCTTGGGTATGATGCTACACTCTTGGCACACCTGTATTTGGGGAGTTTCCCCCATTCTTCTCTGCAGATCCTCTCAAGCTCTATCAGTTTGGAGGGGAGCGTCACTGCACAGCTATTTTCTGGTCTGTCCAGAGATGTTCGATGTGGTTCAAGTCCGGGCTCTGGCTGGGCCACTCAAAGGACATTCAGAGACTTGTCCCGAAGCCACTCCTGCGTTGTCTTGGCTGTGTGCTTAGGGTCGTTGTCCTGTTGGAAGGTGAACTTTCGCCTTAGTCTGAGGTCCTGAGCGCTCTGGAGCATGTTTTCATTAAGGATCTCTCTGTACTATGCTCCATTCATCTTTCCCTCGATCCTGACTAGTTTCCCAGTCCCTACCGCTGAGAAACATCCCTGCAGCATGATGCTGCCACCACCATGCTTCACCGTAGGGATGGTGCCAGGTTTCCTCCAGACGTGACGCTTGGCATTCAGGCTAAAAAGGTCAATCTTGGTTTCATCAGACCAGATAATCTTGTTTCTCATGAGTCCTTTAGGTGCCTTTTGGCAAACTCCAACTGGCTGTCATGTGCCTTTTACTGAGGAGTGGCTTCTGTCTGGCCACTCTACCATAAAGGCCTGATTGGTGGAGTACTGCAGAGATGGTTGTCTTTCAGGAAGGTTCTCCCATCTCCACAGAGAAACTCCGGAGCTCTATCAGAGTGACAATTGGGTTCTTGGTCACCTCCCTAACTAAGGTCCTTCTCCCCCGATTGCTCAGTTTGGCCAGGCAGCCAGCTCTAGGAAGAGTCTCGGTGGTTCCAATCTTCTTCCATTTAAGAATGATGGAGGACATATAGACAGGTGTGTACCTTTCTAAATCATGTCCAATCCATTGAATTTACCACAGGTGGACTCCAATCAAGTTGTAGAAACATCTCTCAAGGATGATCAATGGAAACAGGATGCACCTCAAATCAAATCATAGCAAAGGGTCTGAATACTTATGTAAATAAGGTATTTCTATTTATTTATTTTTTAATACATTTGCAAAAAGTTCTAAAAACCTGATGTGGTATTGAGTGTAGATTGATTTGATTGATTCCATTTTAGAATAAGGCTGTAACATAACAAAACGTGGAAAAAGTTAAGGGGTCTGAATACTTCCCGAATGCACTGTATAATGATAAGCTAGACAGTACAATGATATACAATGATAAGAGACAGAATAATGATACACTACCGGTCAAAAGTTTAAGAACACCTACTCATTCAAGGGTTTTTCTATATTGTAGAATAATAGTGAAGACAAACTATGAAATAACACATGTAGTAACAAAAAAACTTAAACAAATCCAAATATATTTTATATTTGAGATTCTTCAAATAGCCACCCTTTGCCTTGATGACATCTTTGCACACTCTTGGCATTCTCTCAACCAGCTTCACCTGGAATGCTTTTCCAACAGTCTTGAAGGAGTTCCCACATAAGCTGAGAACTTGTTGGCTGCTTTTCCTTCACTCTCCGGTCTGACTCATCCCAAACCATCTCAATTTGGTTGATTTTAGGTGATTGTAGAGCCCTGGTCATCTGATGCAGCACTCGATCACTCTCCTTCTTGGTAAAATAGCCCTTACACAGCCGAGAGTTGTGTTGGGTCAGTGTCGTTTTGAAAAAAGAAAATGATAGTCCCAGTAAGCCCAAACCAGTCGGGATGGTGTATCGCTGCAGAATGCTGTGGGAGCCATGCTGGTTAAATGTGAATTCAAAATAAATCACAGACAGTGTCACCAGCAAAGCACCCCCACACCATCACACCACCTCCTCCATGCTTTATGGTGGGAAATACACATGCGGAGATCATCCGTTCACCCATAACGAGTCTCAAATTTGGACTCCAGACCAAATTTCCACCGGTCTAATGTCCATTGCACGAGTTTCTTGGCCCAAGCAAGTCTTTTCTTCTTATTGTCCTTCAGTAGTGGTTTCTTTGCAGCAATTCAACCATGAAGGCCTGATTCACACAGTATCCTCTGAACAGTTGATGTTGAAATGTGTCGGTTACATGAAGCATTTATTTGGGCTGCAATTTCTGAGGCTGGTAAATCTAATGAAGTTATCTTCTGCAGTAGAGGTAACTCTGGGTCTTCCTTTCCTGTGACGGTCCTCATGAGAGCCAGTTTCATCATAGCGTTTGATGGTTTTTGCGACTGCACTTGAAGAAACTTTCAAAGTTCTTGAAATGTTCCGTATTGACTGACCTTCATGACTTAAAGTAATGATGGACTGTCCATTCTCTTTGCTTATTTGAGCTGTTCTTGCCATAATATGTACTTGGTATTTTACCAAATAGGGCTATCTTCTGTATACCACCCCTACCTTTTCACAACACAACTGTTTGGCTCAAATGCATTAAGAAGGAAAGAAATTACACAAATTAACAAGGCACACCTGTTCATTGAAATGCATTCCAGGTCACTACCTTATGAAGCTGGTTGAGAGAAAGCCAAGAGTGTGCAAAGCTGTCATCAAGGCAAGGGGTGGCTATTTGAAGAATCTCAAATATAAAATATATTTGGATTTGTTTAACACTTTTTTGGTTACTACATGATTCCATATGTGTTATTTCATAGTTTTGATGTATTCACTATTATTCTACAATGTATAAAATAGTAAAAAATAAAGAAAAACCCTTGAATGGGTACCTTTGACCGGTAGTGTATATAACTGCAAGATAGACAGTATAATGATAAGTACGGTACGCAGTATACAGTATGTGAATGATGTACTCACTGTTTCTCCTCACTGATGATGAGCAGCACCTTGTTCTGACCTCTGATCTTAGCAGCTAGACTCTCACTGGCAACCCTGACACACACACAGAGAGAAATGCATCATACTGGGCTGGCAATCAGAGAGTGTGTGTGGGTGTTTCCTACTATGTATCTGCTATGTGTTGGTGTCCTACCCACCTTTGCTCTTTGACCCAGCGGTTGACGTTGGCCATGACCCCCTGGCTCTCCTGGCGGAGGTGCACGTTGTCAGAGTACGCCCCCTCCACCTCCAACCGCAGTGTGTCCAGCTATAACACACACACACAGCCTTGTACAGCTAACCTTGTGGGGACACACAATTCAGTCCCATTCAAAATACTCTTTTCCCTAACCCCTAACCCATACTCTTACCCTAACCTTAGCCCAAAAACCTAACCTTAATCCTAACCCTAAACCTAGCTCCTAACCCTTAACGTAATTCTAACGCTTACAGAGATATGACCCTTATACATGACACCCCACAGACAACTCAAATGTGCTTGGGAATCTGTTAAGAAATCAACGGTTGGATTGCTGATCGATTTTCCTAATCTTTTAAGGGCCTAATTAAAGATCTTGGTTGAGTTTCAAACAAAAACATAGCTTCACAGCACCAGTACAGACTTGACGGAGATAAAAACAGAGCTTCACAGCACCAGTACAGACTTGACGGAGATAAAAACAGAGCTTCACAGCACCAGTACAGACTTGACGGAGATAAAAACAGAGCTTCACAGCACCAGTACAGACTTGACGGAGATAAAAACAGAGCTTCACAGCACCAGTACAGACTTGACGGAGATAAAAACAGAGCTTCACAGCACCAGTACAGACTTGACGGAGATAAAAACAGAGCTTCACAGCACCAGTACAGACTTGAGATAAAAACAGGAGATAAAAACAGAGCTTCACAGCACCAGTACAGACTTGACGGAGATAAAAACAGAGCTTCACAGCACCAGTACAGACTTGACGGAGATAAAAACAGAGCTTCACAGCACCAATACAGACTTGACGGAGATAAAAACAGAGCTTCACAGCACCAGTACAGACTTGACGGAGATAAAAACAGAGCTTCACAGCACCAGTACAGACTTGACGGAGATAAAAACAGAGCTTCAACTGAATAACAGGTTGAGTTCTCAGCCTTTCACAGGTGTCAGATTGAAATGTCCTTGAGGTCAGCTCACCCAGTGTTTCACGTTATCAGAATATTTGGCTTTAGTTGTACAACTTATGTCAGAAACACATGTTAAATTCTCATGTGGTGGCTCGCTAACTTGTGCATGTATAAGGAAGGGGACTGTGCCTATAAAATACATCATGTCTAAAAGATTTATCATTTCAGAAGAAGTGGTGCTGTAGGTCTGCTGATGTTGCTGTTCTGTCTGTCTGGAGCATGGAGTCAGGGAGAGAGTGGAGGGGTCAGAGAGAATGACATCACTCAAGGGGGTCACAGTGAAGGGGGAGAGAGAAAGGTGAGTGAGGTTCAGATTGAAAGCCAAGGGACTGAAGCAAGAGAGACGACACACAAACAGACGAGTGGTCAGACCACCACCACCCCTGACATCCTGACTGAGCTGAAGGAGATGAGACATGGTGGTGGAACAGAGAGTGGAGTTGACTGTCACCAAGACTGAACTGAATAACATTGAGTCCAGACTGAAGGACAGTGAAGACATGGTAGAAGAGCCACGATTTGAGCTTAGGCTCACCAAGTTGAAGGTAGAGGAACAGAACGCAGGTAATGAACAGATAATTCATACATTTCTATGTAAGAACATTCAAATATTAACAGATTTTGTTCCCATAATTCCAGGACAAGCAGCTGAACTGTCAGCTATGAGGGCCAGAGTGAAGGCCAGTGAGAAGGAGATGATGGCTCTTAGAGAGGAGCTGAGCATCACCACTACTCAACAGCAGCTCCAGAAGAACAAGGTGGAGGAGCAGAAAAAGGAGGTGACGGCTCTTAGAGAGGAGCTGAGCATCACCACCACTCAACAGCAGCTCCAGAAGAACAAGGTGGAGGAGCAGAAAAAGGAGGTGACAGCTCTTAGAGAGGAGCTGAGCATCACCACTACTCAACAGCAGCTCCAGAAGAACAAGGTGGAGGAGCAGAAAAAGGAGGTGACGGCTCTTAGAGAGGAGCTGAGCATCACCACTACTCAACAGCAGCTCCAGAAGAACAAGGTGGAGGAGCAGAAAAAGCAGCTCCAGAAGAACAAGGTGGAGGAGCAGAAAAAGGAGGTGACGGCTCTTAGAGAGGAGCTGAGCATCACCACTACTCAACAGCAGCTCCAGAAGAACAAGGTGGAGGAGCTGGGGAAAGACAATACAGGTAATGCCTCATTATGTAGAAACATTAACATTTGTTTGGTTCTTTGTGAAGTCAGTACAGTAAAAGATCTACAGATAATTCCAGGACAAGCAGCTGAACTGTCAGCCATGGGGGCCAGAGTGACAGCCAGTCAGAAGGTTGTTGTCACGGATTCCCCCAGTACTGCTGCTCATTCCGCGCACCAGCTCCGGAGGTCTACGTCACCGGCCTCTAGGCGTCACTGAACTGTTTCATTACGCACGCCTGGTTCCCAGTCCCCCTGATTAGTAATTGTATATATGCGCCCTCTGTTCACCAGTGTTCTGGTGGGTTATTGTTCCCCTGTCCGTTGGGCTTGTGAGTACCTGTGCTTTGTAGTTTCGGCTTTTGTGCTTGTGTGTATTGTGTACTCGTTATTACGGGTCTCGTCCCATGTATTGTTGTGCACTTGTTATTGCGGGTCTCATCCCCTGCATTTATTAGAGGTTTGACCTCACTCTTTTGTTTAGGTTACATCCCCATATAATTTATACAACGTGACAGAGGTGGAGGAGCTGAAGCTAGAGAATGCAAACTTTACAAAACAAGTTTCACACTGGAAATCTTCGTACACATACTTTATAGTGGGATCTCTAAATTCTTTAGGATTTGTTCATCTTTCATTTATTGTCAGACTACATGGTTTCTTCCAGATCTTTATGTGGTTAGATAAAGTTAACACTAAATAACAGAACAAAATGAATCTGGGTGCAGTTTGATCTGAAAATAACACAAAGTACACGCATGCCCAGCCTGACAGGCCACACATACTCTGTGACAAGTAGAATCAATGGACTAGATTAGAACCATAAGACAATCTCTTACAAATCATACAGTGCCTTCAGAAAGTATTCACACCCCTTGACTTTTTCCACATTTTGTTGCGTTACAGCCTGAATTTAAAACGGATTAAATTGAGAGATTGTAATACTGGCCTACACACAATACCCCAAAACGTCAAAGTGGTATTATGTTAATTTGTTAAAATACTCATTAATTTAAAAAAATTAAAGCTGAAATGTCTTGAGTCAATAATTATTCAACCTCTTTGTTATGGCAAGCCTAAATAAGTTAATGAGTAAAAATGTGCTTAACAAGTCACATAATAACTTTCATGGACTGTGCAATAATAGCTAATTAACATGATTTTTGAATGACTACCTCATCTCTGTACCACACACATACAATTCAAACACAAAGATCAGGGAGGTTTTCCAGTGCCTCGCAAAGAAGAGCACCTATTGGTAAATGGGTAAAAAAACAAAACAGACATTGAATATCCCTTTGAGCATGGTGAAGTTATTAATGACACGTTGGATGGTGTATCAATACACCTAGTCACTACAAAATATACAGCAGTCCTTCCTAACTCAGGTGGCGGATAAGAAGGACACCGCTCAGGGATTTCACCATGAGGCCAATGATGGCTTTAAAACAGTTACAGAGTTGAATGGCTGTGATAGGAGAAAACTGAGGATGGATCAACTACATTATAGTTACACCACAATACTAACCTAAATGACAGAGTGAAAAGAATTAAGCCTGTACAGAATAAAACTAGTCCAAAACATGCAACCTGTTTGCAATAAGGCACGAAAGTAAAACAAACAAATGTGGCAAAGAAATGTACTTCATGTGATGAATACAAAACATTATGTTCGGGGCAAATCCAACACATCACTGAGTACCACTCTTCATATTTTCAAGCACGGTGCTGGCTGCATCATCGTATGGGTATACTTGTCATCGGCAAGGACTAGGGAGTTTTTTAGGATAGAAAGAAAAGGAATTAGCGCTAAGCACAGGCAAAATCCTAGAGGAAAACCTGGTTCAGTCTGCTGTCCAACAGACACTGGGAGACAAATTCACCTTTCAGCAGGACAATAACCTAAAACACAAAGCCAAATATACACTGGAGTTGCTTACCATGACAACATTGAATGTTCCTGAGTCGCCTAGTTCCAGTTTTGTGACTTAAATTGTCTTGAAAATCTATGGCAAGACTTAAAAATGGCTGTCTAGCAATGATCAACAATCATTTTGACAGAGCTTGAAGAATTCAAAAATATATAATGTACAAATATTGTACAATCCAGGTGTGCAAAGCTCTTAGAGGCCTACCCAAAAAGATTACAGCTGTAATCGCTGTCAAAGGCGATTCTAACAGTTATTGACTCAGGGGTGTTAATACTTACGGAAATGAGATATTTCCTAGTTAATTTTCAATACATTTGCTACATTTTCTAAAAATATGTTTTACGTTTGTCATTATGGGGTATTGTGTGTAGATGGATTAGAACATATAATATATTTAATCAATTATGATTATTATTATGATTCAGGCTGTAACAACAAAATGTGGAATAAGTCAAGGGGTATGTATACTTTCTGAAGGCACTAAGTTCTCATCATATTCTTACAGCTACACACTCCAATAATAGTTTGGTACTACAGAACAAATCACAATGAATATCAATTAAACAAGTAAACCGTGTGAACCTGAAGCCTTAGACTCTTCTGTTTTCTTCCTGTGTTCACAGACAAAAGTGGCCTCTCTGCTGCTTTGACTCGTTCAGGAGGGGTAGGACCCTTGAATACTGACACCACACTGATCTACAGTAAAGTCTTCACCAACACTGGCAGGGCCTACAACACAACTACAAGTACTGACCACACACACACTGAATCAGGCTACAGTCCAGTATTACTAGCAGTGTCTATGAGAGATGGACAGTGATGATCACTCCCTGCTTCTCCTCTGATACCGGTATCATCACAGCACCAGTGAGAGGAGTCTACTACTTCAGGTTCACCGCCTTTGAAAACCGCACTGGGAAAGCCATGGCTGTTTACCCTTACCACAATGACAAGAGACGGATGTTTAATAATGACACCAATGATCAGTATTATGAGTGCATATCTAATGCTTTGTCTCTAGAGTTGGATGAGGGAGATGTGGTCTACATGTGTCTCTCTGCAGGCCGTGGACTCTGGGATAATAGTAATAACCACAACACCTTCAGTGGCTTCCTGCTCTTCCCTGCGTGAATACAGCACAATGATGTAATGCTGTAATGAACTAAACTTTCTGATGTGAACCGTTCTGGGGTTAAACACCCCAATGTTCCTCTCTAACCAATAAATAAGCAGATGACTCTCTCTTGTATTGTTGATATTTTAGTATCAGCAACATCAAGTGATGACAATTCTAACTGCTGCATCCTGATGATAGTAATGTCATTATCATACAGTAGTGAATACAGCAGCGCCTCTTCAACCTCAGGAGGCTGAAAAATTCGGCTTGTCACCAAAAGCACTCACAAACTTCTACAGATGCACAATCGAGAGCATCCTGGCGGGCTGTATCACCGCCTGGTACGGCAACTGCTCCGCCCACAACCGTAAGGCTCTCCAGAGGGTAGTGAGGTCTGCACAACGCATCACCGGGGGCAAACTACCTGCCCTCCAGGACACCTACACCACCCGATGTCAGAGGAAGGCCATAAAGATCATCAAGGACAGCAACCACCCGAGCCACTGCCTGTTCACCCCACTATCATCCAGAAGGCGAGGTCAGTACAGGTGCATCAAAGCTGGGACCGAGAGACTGAAAAACAGCTTCTATCTCAAGGCCATCAGACTGTTAAACAGCCACCACTAACATTGAGTGGCTGCTGCCAACACACTGACTCAACTCCAGCCACTTTAATAATGGGAATTGATGGGAAATTATGTAAAATATATCACTAGCCACTTTAAACAATGCTACCTAATATAATGTTTACATACCCTACATTATTCATCTCATTTGTATACCTATATACTGTACTCTATATCATCTACTGCATCCTTATGTAATACATGTATCACTAGCCACTTTAACTATGCCACTTTGTTTACATTCTCATCTCATATGTATATACTGCACTCAACACCATCTACTGTATCTTGCCTATGCCGCTCTGTACCATCACTCATTCATATATCTTTATGTACATATTCTTTATCCTTTATCTTTTATCTTTATTACACTTGTGTCTATAAGGTAATAGTTTTGGAATTGTTAGCTAGATTACTTGTTGGTTATTACTGCATTGTCGGAACTAGAAGCACAAGCATTTCGCTACACTCGCGCTAACATCTGCTAACCATGTGTATGTGACAAATAAAATTTGATTTGATTTGATTTGTAATATATCATTCATTATACAAATAATTGATTGGACTTCAATAGCGCTTTTTCTAGACACGTAAAGGGGGAAGCTCACCTCATTCAACACCAATGAAGGACAGTATTATTAAATAGAGTAAATATGTTAAATGAAATGGTGAATATTGTCTCACCTCCTGCACCTTGCTGCTGTACTTCTCCTGTAGCGTCTCTGACTCTGTCCTCAGTACGACCAGACGCTCCTCCTGATTGGCTAGCCGCTGGACGTCGTCTTGGCCCCGGCTCTGTGACCTCAGCAGCTGAGTGGTCAACGAGCTGTACTTCTCCTCCAAAGTCCTCACCTGATTGGTCAATGAGTTGTTCTCCTCCTCCAATGTCTTCACCTGTGGAAGGAGGGCGAGTTAAGCAATGCCAGGGTTGTGTTCATATTGGCAACACAAACAAAATGTCTGATGTTGAACAATCTTAGCTAGCACCTCCCTGTTTTGCTCTGCTTTAAAGCATGTCCCCTGTTTTTCTCTCTTAAATCCTTTTTTAAACATGTTACAGATTATTTACAAATCCTCTCCTTCTTTCGTGTGTGTGTACAGCACTGTCCTTCCCTAACAGAACCAGAGATATGGATAAAATGACCCGATGTTTGTGTCTCCGCCCTAACAACAATTTTTCAGTTGAATCCACCTGAAAAGACAAAACAAATAATACAACAAATATTGTGGTTAAACTCAAATATACAATTTTATTTTTTTTTAATTAAAAATCGATGACATTTTTTTTAAATGTAGAATTTTTGTGAATTATATAAATAGGACTGGTGGAGTTATGTCCCACTTGCAGCAAACAGAAATATAGAAATGTCTGCTCTACCCCAAATTACAACCAACTAATTGCAGCATTACCACAATGGAAGAGGCAAGTAGAAGGGGGAAAAAGTAAAGAACTTGTCTGTCAGCCCTGTATTAAAGAACATAAATGGTTAAAGAAAAGTGTGATAAATAAAAACATATACCAATTTCATTTAAGGACCAAAAAACTGACAGCTGTGCCATATAAATGGCAAAATAGTTGGAAAGAGATTTTCGATGTAGCCATTCCATGGCACATGGTTTATGAACTGATACCCAAAACAACGCCAGATTCAAAACTTTGAATTTTTCAATTTATATTACTTAACAACATTTTTGCAACCAATAGAATGTTATATTTATGGGGGATACAATCTTGCAGATTTTGCTGTGAGGAGGCAGACTTGTTAGATCATTTATTTTGGTATTGTCCATATGTAGCTTGTTTTTGGTCACAGGTCCAGGAATGGCTGAAGAATTGCAACATTTGTCACTAACTAACGCTGCAGATAGCAATACTGGATGATTTGAAAATCCACAATAAATCAATAATAGAGTAATTATTTTAACAAAAATATTTATTTTTAATTTACACTCTGTAGAAGCTATGAGAATAGAAAGGTTCAGTACTTTTGTGAAGCATCACAGCACAGTTGAAAAATATATGGCAAATAGAAATCCAAAATGGATGGTGTTGAGAGATAGATGGGAGGAGTTGAATGGAGCTGAAGGGTGGGACTAATAAGATAACTAATGTAAAACATACAGGGTCTGTAAAATGTATATAGGTTCAGAAATGTTGAAATAGCACAGTTACAATTAGAAATCAAACTGGATGGACATCAGAAATAGAGGAAGGACTAAAAACAAACAAAATATTATTATTGTAAAATAGATTGTGTCTGTAAAAATGTGTATAATAAGTATAAACTGAAGGTAGAAGCCTAAGTGTTATTGTTTATTAGTTTACTCCAATTGGGGGAAGGGTGGGTGGGGTTTGCGGGGAATAATAAATATATATTCTAAAAAAACTGTCACATATATTTAGACCTGTTGTAGACCACACTGTTGTAGACCACACTGTCACATATATTTAGACCTGTTGTAGACCACACTGTTGTAGACCACACTGTCACATATATTTAGACCTGTTGTAGACCACACTGTCACATATATTTAGACCTGTTGTAGACCACACTGTCACATTATTTAGACCTAGACCACACTGTCACACTGTCACATATATTTAGACCTTTGTAGACCACACTGTCACATATATTTAGACCTGTTGTAGACCACACTGACCACACTGTCACATATATTTAGACCTGTAGACCACACTGTCACATATATTTAGACCTGTTGTAGACCACACTGTCACATATATTTAGACCTGTTGTAGACCACACTGTTGTAGACCACACTGTCACATATATTTAGACCTGTTGTAGACCACACTGTCAGATATACACTTAGACCTGTTGTAGACCACACTGTCACATATATTTAGACCTGTCACATATATTTAGTTGTAGACCACACTGTCACATATATTTAGACCTGTTGTAGACCACACTGTTGTAGACCACTGTCACATATATTTAGACCTGTTGTAGACCACACTGTTGTAGACCACACTGTCACATATATTTAGACCTGTTGTAGACCACACTGTCACACTACATATTTAGACCTGTTGTAGACCACACTGTTGTCACATATATTTAGAGTAGACCACACTGTCACATATATTTAGACCTGTTGTAGACCACACTGTCACATATATTTAGACCTGTTGTAGACCACACTGTTGTAGACCACACTGTCACATATATTTAGACCTGTTGTAGACCACACAGTCACATATATTTAGACCTGTTGTAGACCACACTGTCACATATATTTAGACCTGTTGTAGACCACACTGTCACATATATTTCGACCTGTTGTAGACCACACTGTCACATATATTTAGACCTATTGTAGACCACACTGTCACATATATTTAGACCTGTTGTAGACCACACTGTTGTAGACCACACTGTCACATATATTTAGACCTGTTGTAGACCACACTGTCACATATATTTAGACCTGTTGTAGACCACACTGTCACATATATTTAGACCTGTTGTAGACCACACTGTCACATATATTTAGACCTGTTGTAGACCACACTGTCACATATATTTAGACCTGTTGTAGACCACACTGTTGTAGACCACACTGTCACATATATTTAGACCTGTTGTAGACCACACTGTTGTAGACCACACTGTCACATATATTTAGACCTGTTGTAGACCACACTGTCACATATATTTAGACCTTTAGACCACACTGTTGTAGACCACACTGTCACATATATTTAGACCTGTTGTAGACCACACTGTCACATATATTTAGACCTGTTGTAGACACACTGTTGTAGACACACTACATATTTTAGACCTGTTGTAGACCACACTGTCACATATATTTTAGACCTGTTGTAGACCACACTGTCACATATATTTTTAGACCTGTTGTAGACCACTGTTGTAGACCACACTGTCACATATATTTAGACCTGTTGTAGACCACTGTTGTAGACCACACTGTCACATATATTTAGACCTGTTGTAGACCACACTGTTGTAGACACACTGTCACATATATTTAGACCTGTTGTAGACCACACTGTCACATATATTTAGACCTGTTGTAGACCACACTGTCACATATATTTAGACCTGTTGTAGACCACACTGTTGTAGACCACACTGTCACATATATTTATTTGTAGACCTGTCACATATATTTAGACCTGTTGTAGACCACACTGTCACATATATTTAGACCTGTTGTAGACCACACACTGTCACATATATTTAGACCTGTTGTAGACCACACTGTCACATATATGTTGTAGACCACACTGTCACATATATTTAGACCTGTTGTAGACCACACTGTCACATATATTTAGACCTGTTGTAGACCACACTGTTGTAGACCACACTGTCACATATATTTAGACCTCACACTGTCACATATATTTAGACCTGTTGTAGACCACACTGTTGTAGACCACACTGTCATATATATTTAGACCTGTTGTAGACCACACTGTCACATATATTTAGTCACCACACTGTCACATATATTTAGACCTGTTGTAGACCACACTGTTGTAGACCACACTGTCACATATATTTAGACCTGTTGTAGACCACACTGTCACATATATTTAGACCTGTTGACCACACTGTTGTAGACCACACTGTCACATATATTTAGACCTGTTGTAGACCACACCACACTGTCACATATATTTAGACCTATTGTAGACCACACTGTCACATATATTTAGACCTGTTGTAGACCACACTGTCACATATATTTTAGACCTAGACCACACTGTCACATATATTTAGACCTGTTGTAGACCACACTCACATATATTTAGACCTGTTGTAGACCACACTGTCACATATATTTAGACCTGTTGTAGACCACACTGTCACATATATTTAGACCTGTTGTAGACCACACTGTCACATATATTTAGACCTGTTGTAGACCACACTGTTGTAGACCACACTGTCACATATATTTAGACCTGTTGTAGACCACACTGTCACATATATTTAGACCTGTTGTAGACCACACTGTTGTAGACCACACTGTCACATATATTTAGACCTGTTGTAGACCACACTGTCACATATATTTAGACCTGTTGTAGACCACACTGTCACATATATTTAGACCTGTTGTAGACCACACTGTTGTAGACCACACTGTCACATATATTTAGACCTGTTGTAGACCACACTGTTGTAGACCACACTGTCACATATATTTAGACCTGTTGTAGACCACACTGTTGTAGACCACACTGTCACATATATTTAGACCTGTTGTAGACCACACTGTCACATATATTTAGACCTGTTGTAGACCACACTGTTGTAGACCACACTGTCACATATATTTAGACCTGTTGTAGACCACACTGTCACATATATTTAGACCTGTTGTAGACCACACTGTCACATATATTTAGACCTGTTGTAGACCACACTGTCACATATATTTCGACCTGTTGTAGACCACACTGTCACATATATTTAGACCTATTGTAGACCACACTGTCACATATATTTAGACCTGTTGTAGACCACACTGTTGTAGACCACACTGTCACATATATTTAGACCTATTGTAGACCACACTGTCACATATATTTAGACCTGTTGTAGACCACACTGTTGTAGACCACACTGTCACATATATTTAGACCTGTTGTAGACCACACTGTTGTAGACCACACTGTCACATATATTTAGACCTGTTGTAGACCACACTGTCACATATATTTAGACCTGCTGTAGACCACACTGTCACATATATTTAGACCTGTTGTAGACCACACTGTTGTACAACAAAGGACCTAAGAAAGGACCTTTTAAACGAAAGGAAACTTCTTGGCAGGGTTGACACTCTTATGTAGGTGTCATAACCATCCATAAAATAATGCAATATATGTCACAACAGGTGTATGGGTCATGACAATGTTCTGACCATATTATGACAGGTTATTACAAGTCATGTCAGTTGTTATGACATGGTTATGACCATGTCATGACATGTTATGACGCTGGGTGTCAAGTAAAGTGTTACCGGGATTTGTCGTCCAGAGCAGAACGGTGGGCTGTCAAGCACCCGCCTACTCCTCTCTTTGCATTGAGGGATACATCTCGTTATTTGAATACTTTTTTGAATATTTGATGAGGGGTATTGATGTCAACTGTCTGTATTCAATGGAGAGTGAGATGCTATGTCAGCCTCATGAATATTCAAATTTCAACAGGGACAACTCCGATATGAAGTGTTTTTTCTCCAAGTTGCTGGGATGTCACGTGCATCACACTTATACATCAGTACATTGGTAACAACCTAAGCATTACCAAACTTCTATTAGATCATTTCACCCTCACATATCAAAATAGCAATTCATGTTTATCCTGACTAAATTCGACACTCTGTCATTGCCCCCATACAAAAACAGATTTTGGGCCGAGAAATGTTGGGCCCCCCCCCCCTCACTCTGGCAGAGCCTGTTTTGGGGTTCTGTGTTTCTAACACATACACTGTAGCACCAAGAACCCCAGGCATGACAGCAGACCCCTCTCTCTGAGCGCTGAAGGATCCCTCATATCCACTGCCTGCCACACATTAATTCACCATCAATTATACAGCACGTCCACACACACTCTGGAGTGTTCTAATGACAGTAATTACCTACCAGTCATAAAGAGACCGGTTTCACATGAGCATCTCTCTCCTGGCTGGCTGATGTGTGCGGTCTCGCTCTGACTGGCTGGATGGCTGTGAAGGGACGGTGTTATGATTAAGACTAAATTACACACGGATCCTTTGTTTCCACCGGTGTCAGGGGATGATAATGAAGAACGAGAGAGAAAGGGGGAAAAAGAGGAGGGAAGAGAAAGGAGAGAGAGAGGTGGAGGGGGGGTGAACGCACACGAGATGGGAACCTGTTTAACATTTAGATTGTTTTTTTCCTACTCACATGTTTTCAGGGGGGTATTGGCAGTGACGGTGGTCTCATCGGGGAAAAAAGACACAAAAAATCATACACACACACACACACAAAAAAAATAGAATGTGTTGTGAAAGGTAGGCCTTGAGAGAGGTGTTCTGGTAAATCCTCACACTGAGTACGGTTACATGCACACAATAATAGGATTCTTGTGGATAGTCAGATTCATGTAATAGTTTGATTAAAACGTTTACATGCTTAGCAAGAAGAACGGTTTCCCCTATAATCCTTTTTGCATGGACACATCTGAAATCAGACTGCTGATGGGACTTCAATAAATGCAGAAAATCGGCAATCAAAATAAACGTTCTACCACAGCGAACGTTATTTTTGCGAAGCCTATTTGATTCTGATTTCGGACATATAAAGTCTGTAGGTGAGAACTATTTCTCCAATTAATCATTTGAAAGAGTGCACAGAAAACCAGATGTTTTAATCAGCGTTTACTTACTTTGATTTTGACCTTTTGCTGATTAAGTTAAGCAGAGTAAAGTGTTTACATGACTATTACCATACTCAGCCATAATCAGTTTAATATCCAATTATTGATCTGCATGTAAACATACTCACTGAGTAGGTGGTTGGGTAGGAGAGGAATCCACACACTAACTCTAAAAGTCTAAAATCCCGAGAAGAACCCTTTTGAAATATGAAGGTTGCTTTTAAGGCCTTAGCTGGATCCGGGTAGACACCACATGCAGGTGAACTAAAGTATATTTTAAGAACTGCATAGTTAAGAACTGCATTTGCTACATTATATATTTTGGTCCATTTCAGATTTTTTTTAAATGATGGTTCCTAGGCTGGGGGGAGGGGAGAGACTAACTGTTCACACCAACCATGTCAATGGAGGTTAAGTGCGATTGGCCTACAGTATGTAGTCTGTCTTGCCTACTACTTACTAAAACTATGTTACATACTGTGTACTAATCATACTACATACTATTTAGAACCTATTATTTAGTAGAAATGTTAGCAGTAAGCAACAAATATCAACATACTACAAGGGTTCACACAGAGAATAAGTCAACTCATGCTTAATTGGGTGATTTTCCGACTTCCGTTCATTGTGGTACAGCCCATCGCCTTCTATGATCAGCAGCTGTTGACAAACACACCTGGGTCTTATTAACAGATGCTACTCTTCCACAATAGCATGCAGCAAATTCGTACTGGATGAAAAGCCAAAATGAGTATGATCCTGGCATTTAAAGCATTCAAACATTTTTCAATTTCACATACTACTAAAGTTGATATTTTTGCATACCCAATCAGAGTATTATTTAGAGCGCAAGTACAGGGATTCAGACAGGCCCAGTGACACAACCAACATCAATGGCTTGGATTTATATAACACTTTTCAACCTGGTGATCAAAGAAACTCACCTCATCCACCACAAATAAAACAAGCTATCCCATGCCAATTGAGCCTTTGTTGCAGAGATAATCAACCTCTAAACCCTGTCCCGTGGATAGAACAACACCAGAGATAATCAAACTCTAAACCCTGTCCCATGGATAGAACAACATCAGAGATAATCAACCTCTAAACCCTGTCCTGTGGATAGAACAACACCAGAGATAATCAAACTC
The DNA here is from genome assembly GCF_034236695.1 of Oncorhynchus nerka. Classification (NCBI taxonomy): domain Eukaryota; kingdom Metazoa; phylum Chordata; class Actinopteri; order Salmoniformes; family Salmonidae; genus Oncorhynchus; species Oncorhynchus nerka. The sequence goes on from NC_088417.1 coordinate 21,727,849, forward strand.
TAAGCACTGTCCTGTGGATAGGACAACATCAGAGATAATCAACCTCTAAGCCCTGTCCTGTGGATAGAACAACACCAGAGATAATGAACCCCTAAACCCTGTCCTGTGGATAGAACAACGCCAGAGATAATCAACCCCCAAACCCTGTCCCGTGGATAGAACAACACCAGAGATAATCAACCTCTAAGCCCTGTCCTGTGGATAGAACAACACCAGAGAAAATGAACCCCTAAACCCTGTCCTGTGGATAGAACAACGCCAGAGATAATCAACCCCCAAACCCTGTCCCGTGGATAGAACAACACCAGAGATAATCAACCTCTAAACCCTGTCCTGTGGATAGAACAACACCAGAGATAATCAACCCCCAAACCCTGTCCCGTGGATAGAACAACACCAGAGATAATCAAACTCTAAACCCTGTCCCGTGGATAGAACAACACCAGAGATAATCAACCTCTAAGCCCTGTCCTGTGGATAGAACAACACCAGAGATAATCAACCCCTAAACCCTGTCCTGTGGATAGAACAACGCCAGAGATAATCAACCCCCAAACCCTGTCCCGTGGATAGAACAACACCAGAGATAATCAACCTCTAAACCCTGTCCTGTGGATAGAACAACACCATAGATAATCAACCCCCAAACCCTGTCCCGTGGATAGAACAACACCAGAGATAATCAACCTCTAAACCCTGTCCTGTGGATAGAACAACACCAGAGATAATCAAACTCTAAACCCTGTCCTGTGGATAGAACAACACCAGAGATAATCAAACTCTAAGCCCTGTCCTGTGGATAGAACAACATCAGAGATAATCAACCTCTAAACCCTGTCCTGTGGATAGAACAACACCAGAGATAATCAAACTCTAAACCCTGTCCTGTGGATAGAACAACACCAGAGATAATCAAACTCTAAGCCCTGTCCTGTGGATAGAACAACACCAGAGATAATCAAACTCTAAGCCCTGTCCTGTGGATAGAACAACATCAGAGATAATCAACCTCTAAGCCCTGTCCTGTGGATAGAACAACACCAGAGATAATCAACCCCCAAACCCTGTCCCGTGGATAGAACAACACCAGAGATAATCAACCTCTAAACCCTGTCCTGTGGATAGAACAACACCAGAGATAATCAAAGAGATAATCAACCCCCAAACCCTGTCCTGTGGATAGAACAACACCAGAGATAATCAAACTCTAAACCCTGTCCCGTGGATAGAACAACACCAGAGATAATCAACCTCTAAGCCCTAAACCCAGAGATAATCAACCTCTAAACCCTGTCCCGTGGATAGAACAACACCAGAGATAATCAACCTCTAAACCCTGTCCCGTGGATAGAACAACACCAGAGATAATCAACCTCTAAGCCCTGTCCTGTGGATAGAACAACATCAGAGATAATCAACCCCTAAACCCTGTCCTGTGGATAGAACAACGCCAGAGATAATCAACCCCCAAACCCTGTCCTGTGGATAGAACAACACCAGAGATAATCAAACTCTAAGCCCTGTCCTGTGGATAGAACAACACCAGAGATAATCAACCCCCAAACCCTGTCCCGTGGATAGAACAACACCAGAGATAATCAACCTCTAAACCCTGTCCTGTGGATAGAACAACACCAGAGATAATCAACCTCTAAGCCCTGTCCTGTGGATAGAACAACACCAGAGATAATCAACCTCCAAACCCTGTCCTGTGGATAGAACAACACCAGAGATAATCAACCTCTAAGCCCTGTCCTGTGGATAGAACAACATCAGAGATAATCAACCTCTAAACCCTGTCCTGTGGATAGAACAACACCAGAGATAATCAAACTCTAAGCCCTGTCCTGTGGATAGAACAACACCAGAGATAATCAAACTCTAAGCCCTGTCCTGTGGATAGAACAACACCAGAGATAATCAACCCCCAAACCCTGTCCCGTGGATAGAACAACACCAGAGATAATCAAACTCTAAGCCCTGTCCTGTGGATAGAACAACACCAGAGATAATCAAACTCTAAGCCCTGTCCTGTGGATAGAACAACACCAGAGATAATCAAACTCTAAGCCCTGTCCTGTGGATAGAACAACACCAGAGATAATCAACCCCCAAACCCTGTCCCGTGGATAGAACAACACCAGAGATAATCAACCTCTAAACCCTGTCCTGTGGATAGAACAACACCAGAGATAATCAACCTCTAATCCCTGTCCTGTGGATAGAACAACACCAGAGATAATCAACCCCTAAACCCTGTCCTGTGGATAGAACAACACCAGAGAGGAACCTTCATCCATTAGACTTAAACCACTCAGCTCATTTTAGCAGATACCTTCATCAAATTAATGAAGACATTTATTGTTAAACACATTTTTATAAAACATTAATTTTATAAAAACTTTCTTTCCAATTAAAACCCCCCAGCAGAGCTGACATCAGTTAAATATGTATACTCATCACTAAGAGATCTGAATTATATATCTGGTGTGTGTGTGTAGGGTTGAATTCCTAAGCATGTCTCTGAGCTGATTACTTAATGGTGATGATCATGATGAGTGTGTGTGTGTGTGTGTGTGCGCGCGTACGTGCATGTGAGTCCTCCTCTGCTTAATGCTGATGACATGTCCCTACATTAGTTTGGCCAGTGAGCCAACAGCAGATCAGATAAACCATATTAATGACTCTGATGGCTTTCTTCATTACATCTGCTCTGACACATAGCCTCATCAGAATGTTTCGCAAATATACGCCAGAAAAAGAGAACTCGCCGATCGAGCTAGGCTGGCACAGGGAACAGCCGTACAGTCCTGAGAAAAAGCCCTATAAATTATAACATCAATAGTTGGATGGTTTGTTTTGAACTTTTCTTCAAGGTTTTGTCTCGGACATACAGTATATGTTAGTTAGGTCCCGCTACAACAGTCCCGACTCAACAGTCCCGCCTCAACTGTGCCTTTCTAGAAGACGCTCCAGTGCCAACACTGATGGTGTGTAAACAGGGCCGGGGTCAGAGGGAGGGACTAGTGAAAAGATAGGGGTGGTGAAATTAGAATCTGTCCATGCTAGCACAGATCAATCCTGGGTCAAATACCTTCAAATAGGTAAGAACACGCACCTTTTACACATCCCTTTTCCCCCAAAGAGTTAGTGTCCAGGTCTCCATTTCCTATGATCAGAGTGAGATACCCGTACGTGTGTATGTGTCAGACAGTGGCCAGTTTGCCTGTCCAACCGTCACCTCTCTCAAATGAAGCACAGGATTCCTGCCTAATGAGCTGTGTGGGATGGAGATAGAAGGAGAGCACACACACACACACACACACACACACACACACACACACAAACAAGGCTGATCTGTTTCAGTACACACTAGAGGTTCTCTCATTACACCAGATAGCATCCTTTAACCCTCTAACTACTGTTTCTACTACAGGGCTTTAGCAAGGCCACCTGTCTGTGACAGATCTAAGTAAGACTAAGATAAATACTACTGTATACAACACATGAACACACGCACACACACGAGCTAACATGCATACACACGTGCACCAAATAACTTAATAAGAAGAAATGGTCATCTTGCAGAAGTAATTCTAAAACAATTTATCGCCACTCAGTGCCACTTATGGTTGTTCATCAGGTAACATGTCTGAAGAGTTCTGGTTGTCCATCAGGTAATATATCTGAAGAGTTCTAGTTGTTCATCAGGTAATATATCTGAAGAGTTCTGGTTGTCCATCAGGTAATATATCTGAAGAGTTCTGATTGTTCATCAGGTAATATATCTAAAGAGTTCTGGTTGTCCATCAGGTAATATATCTGAAGAGTTCTGGTTGTCCATCAGGTAATATATCTGAAGAGTTCTGGTTGTCCATCAGGTAATATATCTGAAGGGGTCTGGGCAGCAGAGTTCTGGTTGTCCATCAGGTAATATATCTGAAGAGTTCTGGTTGTCCATCAGGTAATATATCTGAAGAGTTCTGGTTGCCCATCAGGTAATATATCTGAAGGGGTCTGGTTGTCCATCAGGTAATATATCTGAAGAGTTCTGGTTGTCCATCAGGTAATATATCTGAAGGGGTCTGGTTGTCCATCAGGTAATATATCTGAAGGGGTCTGGGCAGCAGATGAGGCCGTTTCAGACACCATTTCATCCTGATTCATCAGAACACCTCATTAGGCTTAACCAGAAGGATCCATCACCTGGACAGTGGACACATATAAACGCAAGAACACACACACGCACGCACACAAACACATGCACACACTCACACACACTGATGACAACACAAGCCTTTTCAGAATCCTCTGCCATATAATCCTCCATATTGCCTACTGAGCAAGAAAAACAACAACATTTGGTTAAATCTGCACTTTCTCTCGCTGACTTAATTACTCAATTAAAATTAGACCTAAACTTTTCAGATGGCGAACTGATATTTACAGTAAACACAACATCTGTGACATCAGAGCAGGCCATATTTATACTGGCCTGCTGGAGGCGGAAGAGATAAAAGTTTGACACACTAACGAGCGGCTAACGCTAACTAGCAAAAAAGTTCACTTTAGACTCTCATTAAAACACTTAAACACACACACGTACACACACGTGTGTGTGTGTGTGTGTGTCACAAAGCCATCACTAATGCTGTCAAAAACAGCATGAATGACTCTGATCAGCTCTATGTCAGTGTGACTGGTCTAATCAGTTATGGGGATGTGTTTGAAGATGGCTGCAGAAACATCTTCACTGAACACCTCAGGGCTTTGATTGGAACTGGACCCATGCAGAGACACACAACCATTGATGTACGTGTGCGTGTACAGCTTTGGCTTTTAAAAACACTTAGTTCAATACATTGAAAAAAAACATCTAGCACTGATCTGTGTGGTACATAATTTAGCCTACAGATTGAATGATTCAACATTCCAACTTTACACTGACAGGAGGATGAGAACTGGAAGACTGGAAGAAACTTTTTCCTTTAACAAGTCCGACGAGAAGGATATCCTGCTTTCCCTGGAACAGGCCCAGATCCCCTCCTTTTGCGTGAAGAAAAGACGCAGGAAAAGGGGCTGCAGATGGGGCGGCCTTCTGAGAATCCGTAGACGAGCTAATAGACTCCCACTGCCATCCGTTCTTCTTGCTAACGTGCAATCATTAGAAAAGGAAATTGATGACCTACGATTAAGATTATCCTACCAAGGGGACATTAAAAACTGTAACATCTTATGTTTCACCGAGACATCGCTGAACAACGATACGGACAATATAACGCTAGCAGGTTTTTTCATGCACCGTCTGAAGAGAGACGCTACCTCCACGAGGGGAGGGGGTGTGTGTCTATTTATCAATAACAGATGATGCGTAATGTCTAATATTAAAGAAGACTTGAGGTTTAGCTCGCCTGAGGTAGAGTACCTTATGATAAGCTGTAGACCACACTATCTACCAAGAGAATTCTCATTATTCTATATTATTCATAGCCGTCTATTTACCACCACAGAAAGAAGCTGGCACTAAGACCGCTCTCAACCAACTCTATAAGGCCATAATCAAAGAAGAAAATGCTCACCCAGAGGCGGCGCTCCTAGTGGCCAGGGACTTTAATGCAGGCAAACTTAAATCAGTTCTACCAAATTTTTACCAACATGTCACATGCAACCAGAAAAAAAAATCCTAGACAGCCTTTACATCACACACAGATATGCATACAAAGCTCTCCCCCACCCTCCATTTGGCAAATCTGATCATAATTCTATCCTCCTGATTCCTGCTTACAAGCAAAAACTAAAGCAGGAAGTACCAGTGACTCGTTCAATCTGGAAGTGGTCAGATGAGGCAGATGCTACACTACAGGACTGTTTCGCTAGCACAGACTGGAATATGTTCCGGGATTCATCCAATGGCATTGAGGAGTACACCACCTCAGTCATCGGCTTCATCAATAAGTGCATTGACGACGACGTCCCCAGAGTGACTGTACGTACATATCCCAACCAGAAGCCATGGATGACAGGCCACATCCGCATCGAGCTAAACGCTAGAGCTGCTGCTTTAACGGAGCGGGAGACTAATACGGACGCTTATAAGAAATCCCTATGTCCTCAGATGAACCATCAAACAAGCAAAACGTCAATACATGATTAAGATTGAATCCTACTACACCGGCTCTGACACTCGTCGGATGTGGCAGGGCTTGAAAACTATTATGGGCTACAAAGGGAAACCCAGACACGAGCTGCCCAGTGATGCAAGCCTACCAGACGAGCTAAATGCCTTTTATGCTTGCTTCGAGGCAAGCAACACTGAAGCATGAACGAGAGCACCAGCTGTTCTGGATGACTGTGTGATAACGCTCTCGGTAGCCAATGTGAACAAAACCTTTAGTTCAACATTCACAAAGCCGCAGGGCCAGACGGATTACCAGAACGTGTACTCAGAGCATGCGCGGACCAACTGGCAAGGGTCTTCACTGACATTTTCAACTTATCCCTGACCGAGTCTGTAATACCTACATGTTTCAACCAGACACCATAGTCCCTGTGCCCAAGGAAGTGAAGGTAACCTGCCTAAATGATTACCGCCACCTGGGACTCACGTCAGTAGGCATGAAGTGCTCTTCATTGACAACAGCTTAGTGTTCAACACCATAGTGCCCATGAAGCTCATCAGATCCTCCTCTCCACCCTCTCCGAGTTGGGCATCTCCGGCGCGGCCCACGCTTGGATTGCGTCCTAACTGACAGGTCGCTCCTACCAGGTGGCGTGGCGAGAATCTGTCTCCTCACCACGCGCTCTCACCACTGGCGTCCCCCAGGGCTCTGTTCTAGGCCCTCTCCTATTCTCGCTATACACCAAGTCACTTGGCTCTGTCATAACCTCACATGGTCTCTCCTATCATTGCTATGCAGACGACACACAATTAATCTTCTCCTTTCCCCCTTCTGATGACCAGGTGGCGAATCGCATCTCTGCATGTCTGGCAGACATATCAGTGTGGATGACGGATCACCACCTCAAGCTGAACCTCGGCAAGACGGAGCTGCTCTTCCTCCCGGGAAGGACTGCCCGTTCCATGATCTCGCCATCACGGTTGACAACTCCATTGTGTCCTCCTCCCAGAGCGCTAAGAACCTTGGCGTGATCCTGGACAACACCCTGTCGTTCTCAACTAACATCAAGGCGGTGGCCCGTTCCTGTAGGTTCATGCTCTACAACATCCGCAGAGTACGACCCTGCCTCACACAGGAAGCGGCGCAGGTCCTAATCCAGGCACTTGTCATCTCCCGTCTGGATTACTGCAACTCGCTGTTGGCTGGGCTCCCTGCCTGTGCCATTAAACCCCTACAACTCATCCAGAACGCCGCTGCCCGTCTGTCTGGTGTTCAACCTTCCCAAGTTCTCTCACGTCACCCCGCTCCTCCGCTCTCTCCACTGGCTTCCAGTTGAAGCTCGCATCCGCTACAAGACCATGGTGCTTGCCTACGGAGCTGTGAGGGGAACGGCACCTCAGTACCTCCAGGATCTGATCAGGCCCTACACCCAAACAAGGGCACTGCGTTCATCCACCTCTGGCCTGCTCGCCTCCCTACCACTGAGGAAGTACAGTTCCCGCGCAGCCCAGTCAAAACTGTTCGCTGCTCTGGCCCCCCAATGGTGGAACAAACTCCCTCACGACGCCAGGACAGCGGAGTCAATCACCACCTTCCGGAGACACCTGAAACCCCACCTCTTTCAGGAATACCTAGGATAGGATAAAGTAATCCTTCTCACCCCCCCCTTAAAAGATTTAGATGCACTATTGTAAAGTGGCTGTTCCACTGGATGTCTTAAGGTGAACGCACCAATTTGTAAGTCGCTCTGGATAAGAGCGTCTGCTAAATGACTTAAATGTAAATGTAATTAATCTAAGGACCCTGGGATTAAACACCTCCCTCTGCAAATGGATCCTAGACTTCCTTACGGGCCACCCCCAGGTGGTAAGAGTGGGCAACAACACGTCTGCCACGCTGATCCTCAACACTGGGGCCCCTCAGGGGTGTGTACTTAGTCCCCTTCTCTATTTCCTGTTCACCCACAACTGTGTGGCCAAACACGACTCCAACACCATCATTAAGTTTGCTGATGACACACAGTGGTACGGCCTGATCACTGACAACAATGAGACGGCCTGTAGGGAGAAGGTCAGAGAACTGGCAGTGTGGTGCCAGGACAACAACCTCTCCCTCAATGTGAGTAAGACAAAGGAGCTGATCGTGGACTACAGGAAAAGGCAAGCCGAACAGGCCCCTATTAACATCGACGGGGCAGTATTAAAGCGGGACAAGAGTTCCAGTTCCCTGGTGTCCACATCACCAACAAACTATTATGGTCCAAACATACCAAGACAGTTGTGAAGAGGAAACCTTTCCCTCTCAGGAGACAGAAAATATTTGGCATGGGCCCCCAGATCCTCAAAAGGTTCTACAGCTGCACCATCGAGAGCATCCTGACCGGTTGCATCACCGCCTGGTATGGCAACTGCTCGGCATCTGACCGTACGGCGCTACAGAGGGTAGTGCGAATGGCCCAGTACATCACTTCCTGCCCTTCCAGGACCTATATAATAGGCGGTGTCAGAGGAAAGCCGCTACTACTTGCTGCTTATTATCTGTGTAGTCACTTCACCCCCACCTAAGTGTACAAATGACCTCAACTAACCTGTAGCCCCGCACACTGACTTGGTACTTGGTACTGTATATAGCCTCGTTAATGTTATTGTTATTGTGTTACTTTTTATTATTACTTTTTATTTTAGTCTACTTGTTAAATATTTTCTTAACTCTTCTTGAACTGCACTGTTGGTTAATGGCTTGTAAGTAAGCATTTCACGGTAAGGTCTATGCACATTCGGCGCATGTGACAAAAAAGTTTGATTTGATCAGAGAGAGAAAGAGTGGGTCTGAGACTCCAAATCAGTTCCTTGCCCCTTCCCTGTGTCCTAGCCCCTTCCCCGTGTGTCCTAGCCTCTACCCCGTGTCCTAGCCCCTTCCCAGTGTCCTAGCCCCTTCTAAAGTACATTTCTAGGTTTATAAAACAATCCATGCTCTGCTAATCAATTCACAGGACTAATCAGAAGTAGGGAGAGAGAGAAGGATATAAGTTGAGGTGTGTGTGTTTACTTGTTCCTGTGTTGTGTGGTTGTCTCTCTGTGTGTTGAGTGTGTTCTCCATGGCCTGCTGTAGGGCAAGTCTCAGCTCTGCAGACTGCCTCTCCAGCCTCTCCACTGTCAGCCTGCAACACACACACACACACACACACACACAGGTAAACATCACAGTAGTAGGGGGCTTAGGGAAGGGGCTAGGACACAGGGAAGTGCCTAGGGACTGATTTGGAACTAGGCCGAATAGTGTCAGTAAGAACAGGGGGGAATCTGAATGTGATCGATAGGGGGTCTATTTCTGCTCTGCCTCAATAGAGACTGGCTGCCGTGGTTACTCGATCAATACGACAAATTATGAGCATTTCCTCAAGCTCCCGACCAACCCCATCCCCAGAGCAGCCCCAGAGCAGCCCCAGCGCAGGCAGCCCCAGCGGAGCCCCCATGGACCCCACTGGCAGACCGACTGGGCACAACACAGCTAAATATACACACAATATATAGGACGAGTAAATATACAGATCCTATAGCAAACCTAAATATACGGGCTATACACATCCACAGTACAGTCTCAATATGCACCAACTTCAATGTATATTCAGGAGTGATGTACATATGTGGTAAAAATTGGCTATAGAGCCCAAAGACCGTCTTCTCAGGTCACTATAAAAAATATGGAAGAGAGAGGGGTGGAGAAGAGGATAGAGGGGATAATGGGGGAATCAGGGGAAGAGAAGGAGGGTGGGATGGGGAACTTCCCAGAAACAGCTGAAATCCATTTAGCATCATGTTCATGTTTAGTTGAATAATGACCATTTGGGAGCGCTTTTCTCATACAGACTCCTCTTAGCTATTGGCCCATATGGATGTTAACAATTTAGAGAGAGGGAGAGAAAGAGAGCGCGAAAGAGGGAGTGAGAGGGAGTAGAAAGAGAAAGGGAGAGAGCGAGAGAAAGGGAGAGAGAAGGGGTGAGAGAGGGAGAGAGAGAGAGAGAAGGGATGAGAGAGAAGGGGTGAGAGAGACGGGGGCAGAGAGGATTCTGCATTAATGTGATGAGGTCACCATACTGGCAGAGATCTAGACCACAACCACAGACAGACACCAGACATTTCATGCTGCATTTATGCTGATGTCATCACAATGCTGAAGAGACACGGGTCAACCTGTGAACTTTGAACTTGGTGACCTCATGTACGGCACGGTACAGGGCAGGCCAAGATGCACATTCTCTAATATGAGTACTGCTGGCGTGTAGAGTAACCTTGTCTGAGACCTGAAGAAGTGTGTTAATTCCCTGTGTTCCCTTCTTACCTCCTCCTCTCCTCTGCCTGTCTTCCTTCTCTCACACTCCCCTCCAACCTCCAAACCTCCTCTCCACGACATGACAGCTCCTCCACTGATAAAGGGAGAGAGACAGAAAGAGAGAGAGACAGAAAGAGAGAGACAGAAAGAGAGAGACATCATGAAAACTATTGGCTTCAGTTCAACAGGGAGCAGTACATTATGAACGCATAGGAGGCAAAATGAAACCACATTTGAAAGATGTTTGTCTGTCGAAACATTAATTCATACTTCCCCTGAAAATTACTTCTATAAATTCTAAACCATTTTCATATGCCACAACTAATAACCCATCATCTTTATATTAAAACGTAAGTGCGGGTTCATGTATAATGCATTCTTCAACTATTCAAGGTTATACAGTATGTGACTATTATTCCTAAAGAACAAATTGTAGTACGTAGCAAAGAGATGAGCAATGAACCTTAGATGCAAATAAAATAAAGCTCTAAATAAAATGCAGTCAAATGATTTAAAAAGAGAACAATGCAAGTAGCTTCTCATTAAAGGCACACAAAGCCAGAGAACAAACATTTAGCCACTATGAACCCTGTCAAAACAGGGCTTTGTTGTGTCACACAAAGGAAACACTTCCTCTTTCGGTCAATAGATGGCACTCCTCACCTTACACAGCACACCAAGTGTGTACCCATCCATTCAATCATTTTGTTTCCCTATCTGTCTCTCTCTGTCTCTCTCCCTCTCTCGTTCTCTTCTATCTACATGGAATAAAATCATATTGTCCACCATGTAGTAGGTTTAGCATAGTGTGTTTATAAAGCATACAAAGGTTTTTGCTCTTTGTGAAACAGAATAGCCTTGCATTTTCATGCGTCTGTTTTTCAGCGAGTCACCATTTGCTTAAAAGACACATTTTCGGATAACCTCTGTCGCCCCTTTTATTCATTGTGGGTTTAAAACCATTGTTTTAGACAGTTTTTGCCACTCAGTCAGGATGCAATATGGAACGCTAAACTCCAGGTCACCTGTGTGTCATGGATATGTCTGCTTGCATTTATGTGTGTGCATTTTAAAATGGTGAGAAATGGGTATGATGCTATTAGTGACATACGCAGTGATTGTGGTGGGAGGACTGGAGAGAAAAGGACGGGAAAATGAATACTAAAACATCAACACTTGATAAATCCATGATTCATTTATGGCTTTGCAGAATCCAAACGGTTTAAATTGCAGCCGTAGGAAACTGGAACCTGTAAATATTTTACGATGCACAAACAGACTTTGATTTATTTTCATTATTTTATTCCAGCCCACCTTGGCTCGATTGCTGAATCTCAAGGTAAAAGTTTGTTATGAATCTAAATAATCGATATAAAGAGAACGAGTAAAGATGCATCTCAGGTTGATTCACATTCATCAGGAATCAGTTCAATATAACCTCTCTCACACTGACCATCCAGGGAGGGCAATTAATGCTGCACAGGCTTTCCTGTTTACAAACACACAGGCAAAGGTTAGGAGAGCAGACTTTGTACTGTAACCCCAAACAACACATGCAGAAACTAGAAAATGCTATTTCAGTTATTAAGGTTTAATATTGTCAATTTCTATGGAGACTGTAGGAGCAGAACAGACCCAGAACCAGTTAGTGTCCTGGCTGAGTGGGTTGTATCTTCCTTCTTTATTTTGAGGGAGTTACAAAAACAGATGGGCCTTTGCCTTACTTCCATCCAGTGATGCAAAACACACACACACACACACACACGCACGCACTCCCGCTCTCTGTCAGTGTTGTATTTACAGTGATCTGGCAGTGGAAGATGAGCCCCGGGCTATAACACTCTAACACACTACCTAACGCTCAGACTAGCAGGTAATCTGGTGTCTCACATCCTCCTTTGATACACACTGATCAATACACTGCTGTAACACCAGTCATTTTCTTCTGCTTCTACCTGCCTTCTCTCTTTCTTTTTATTAGGCTACATTTATAATTTATATCACACTGGCTGGATACGCAGACACAGACCTGTGTGTGTGTGTGTGTTCTAGAACAATAATAGCAACGATCAGTGCAAATGATAATGTGTTTGGTTGTCTGTGTTCGGGCTCAAAAACGCATTTTGTTTAAAAAAATAATAATTACGTTCAAACGGCTCTCCTGTGAAGTCGTGGCTTGCAACGCACGTCTAGTTTCATGAATCGGCTCTCCTGTGAAGTCGTGGCTTGCAACGCACGTCTAGTTTCATGAATCGGCTCTCCTGTGAAGTCGTGGCTTGCAACGCACGTCTAGTTTCATGAATCGGCTCTCCTGTGAAGTCGTGGCTTGCAACGCACGTCTAGTTTCATGAATCGGCTCTCCTGTGAAGTCGTGGCTTGCAACGCACGTCTAGTTTCATGAATCGGCTCTCCTGTGAAGTCGTGGCTTGCAATGCACGTCTAGTTTCATGAATCGGCTCTCCTGTGAAGTCGTGGCTTGCAACGCACATCTAGTTTCATGAATCGGGTCACATATACACTATGCATAGAAATGTATGTGGACACCCCTTCAAATTAGTGGATTTGGTTATTTCAGCAACAGCCGTTGATGATAGGTGTATAAAATTGAGCACACAGCCATGCAATCTCCATAAACAACATTGGCAGTTGAGCTGCCCCGGTCAACTGTAAGTGTTGTTATTGTGAAGTGGAAACGTCTAGGAACAACAATGGCTCAGCCGCGAAGTGGTAGGCCACACCAGCTCACAGAATGGGAGTGCGTAAAAATAGTCTGTCCTCGGTTGCAACAGTCACTACCGAGTTCCAAACTGCCTCTGGAAGCAACGTCAGCACAATAACTGTTCATTGAAGCTTCATGAAATGGGTTTACACTGCTCTAGAGTCCAATGACGGCGAGCCTTACACCACTCCATACAATGCTTGGAGTGGTGTAAAGCTTACCACCATTGGACTCTGGAGCAGTGTAAACCCATTTCCTGGAGCGTTCTCTGGAGTGATGAACGGCTCGTCACTATCTGGTAGTCCGGCGGACGAATCTGGGTTTGGCAGATACCAAGAGAACTCTATCTGCCCCAATGCATAGTGCCAACTGTAAAGTTTGGTGGAAAATGAATAATGGGCTGGGGCTGTTTTACATGGTTTGGGCTAGTTCCAGTTAAGGGAAATCTTAACACTATAGCATACAATGACATTCTAGACAATTCTGTGCTTCCAGCTTTGTGGTAGTAGTTTGGGGAAGGCCCTTTCCTGTTTCAGCATGACAATGCACCCGTGCACAAAGCGAGGTCCATATAGAAATAGTTTGTCAAATTCAATGTGGAAGAACTTGACTGGCCTGCACAAAGCCCTGACCTCAGCCCCATCAAACACCGTTGGGATGAAATGGAACGCAGACTGCAAACCAGGCATAATCGCCCAACATCAGTGCCTGACCTCACTAATGCTCTTGTGGCTGAATGGAAGCAAGTCCCTGCAGCAATGTTCCAACATCTAGTGGCAAGCCTTCCCAGAAGAGTTGAGGCTATTATAGCAGCAAAGGGGGGGGGGCAACTCCATATTAATGCCCATGATTTCGGAATGATTTTCGGCAAGCAGGTGCCCACATACTTTTGGTCATGTAGTGTATTTAACCCCCTGAGTCAATACATGTTAGAATCCCCTGGCAGTGATTACAGCTGTGAGTCTTTCTGGGTAAGTCTCAAAGAGCCTTCCACTCCTGGACTGAGCAACATTTGCACATTATTCTTTTCAAAATTCTTCAAGCTCTGTCAAATTGGTTGTTGATCAATGCCAGACAATAATTCTCAGGTCTTGCCATACAGTTTTTTACTTAAAACTGCCTGAAAATATACCTTGGCCACTCAGGAGCATTCACTGTCTTCTTGGTAAGCAACTCCAGTGTAGATTTGGGTTTGTGTTTGGGTTATTGTCCTGCTGAAAGGTGAATTAAGCTCCCAGTGTCTGGTGGAAAGCAGATTGAACAATGATTTCCTCTAGGATTTTGACTGTGCTTAGCTCCATTCCGTTTCTTTTTTTATCCTGAAAAACTCCTCAGTCCTTAACGATTACAAGCATGCCCATAACATGAGGCAGCAACCACTATCCTTCAAAATATGGAGAGTGGCACTCAGTAATGTGCTGTATTGGATTTGACCCAGATTTCTCCTATAACAGCCATTAAACTCTGTAACTGTTTTAAAGTCACCATTGGCCTCATGCTGAAATCCCTGAGCGTTTTCCTTCCTTTCCGGCAACTGAGTTAGGAAGGACGCCTGTATCTTTGTAGTGACTGGGTGTGTTCATACACCATCTAAAGTGTAATTAGTTATCTTCATCATGCTGAAAGGGATATTCAATGCCTGTTTTTCTATCCTTCTATCCTTTTTTATCCTTCTACCCTTCTTTGTGAAGCATTGGAAAACTTCCCTGGTCTTTGTGGTTGAATCTGTATTTGAAATTCACTGCTCGACTGAGGAACCTTACAATTATCTGTATGTGTGGGCTACAAGGGTATTCATTCAAATATCACTGCACACAAAGTGAGTCCATGAAACTTATTATGTGACTTGTTAAGCACATTTTTATTATGTGACTTGTTAAGCACAAACCTTTTGTTATTCAACCCCATAACAAAGGGGTTGAATACTTATTGACTCAAGACATTTTAGCTTTCATTTTTAACTAATTGGTCAAATGTTCTAACAACATAATTCCACTTTGACATTATGGAGTATTGGGTGTAGGCCAGTGACATTATGGAGTATTGTGGTGTAGGCCAGTGACATTATGGAGTATTGGGTGTAGGCCAGTGACATTATGGAGTATTGGGTGTAGGCCAGTGACAATAAATCTCTATTTAATCCATTTTAAATTCAGGCTGTAACACAGCAAAATGTGGAAAAAGTCAAGGGGTTTGAATACTTTCTGAAGGCACTGTAACGGGTGTGTGTGTGTGTGAGTGGAGGTGGATTTGAGGGCTGCTATGTCTCTCTCCAGGGTCTAAACCAGAAATATACGCTGGTCATTTCATCATCTTTAAACTCCAAACGAGTGTTAAAGACAGGGAATAGAATGGTGTCTCTGCAGCAACTCAGATCCACTGGTTAACACAATAAACATCCTATTTACATCCTGCACTGTACAGTATATACAACCAGTGGATCTGAGTTGCTGCAGAGGCACCATTCTACAGCTAAACCATGCTTGTTTCTGTGTGTGAATACTTCATGAAGGATGTCAATAAAAAATATTCTCCATATCAACATGATGAGGTATCAGTGTTTAAAAGTGGAAAAGAGATATATATATACACACACACACACACACACACACACACACACACACACACACACACACACACACACACACACACACACGAGGTAAAAACAGTTAATTGGTTTGTTCTCTAAATGTGGAACAGAATTCATAAGCGGTTTTAATTGTATCAACATCAGTATATACACACACCATATTCTGGCCATGATAAAGCCTTTACTAAAAGGCACACTGAGTAGTACTTAGAGCTGGGACGATGAACCCAAAATTATCCACACCGACCATACTGATAATTTACCACAGGCATTTTGCTGATATCGTTCAAGTACAATAAGTAGCCTGTGCTAAAGAAATGTGTTTAAAATGGAATATGGGGGATTGTTAAGGCCTTTAAGAGATGAATAGGGTTCAAGTAGTAGGGTTCTTCATTCATCTCTTAATGGGATAATTGATGGCTACAACCATCAAACTAGTAGCAGTAGTTTACTGGATCATTTAAAAAAAACTGTGTGCACATACATGTTATACACTTATCATTCTATTTATCATTATCACATCAATTCAGGCAATTTATCCTGATATGCATTTTTGCCCAACTTTAGTAACACTTACAGTATGTAACATTGATTTATTGATCAGTGAGGTATGCCATTGGAAACATGCTATTTTGGAAAAAGTGAATGAATTATTGAGATGTACTCTAAAGCAGGATGGTGACATTGACAGGAAAGGCCTTATTATCTCTGCGCTGGAGAAAGCTTCAGTATATAAGGCTTTCCTATCTATATGTATCACCAGCTGTCTTGTCCTCTCCTATCAGACTCTCCTCTCCTCCATCATCCCTTGCGATCGCTCTTTCCCCCGGAACCCTCATATTAAATGTTATTTACATCGAAGTGTTTCCACGGTTGCGAGGGTTCTAGAAACAGAATGTGATGGATCATTCTTTCCTCCGGACTCCGCCTACCTGTCTGATGATCATCTCACAGTCAGCCAATCATAGACCGACTCCTCTGCAGTCTGACGTGGCTTATTTCTGCTCGTGACACATTCAGGGCCAGTTTCAGTCAAACAGGCCTTGGTGATGTATATTACTGTACATGCAATAACGTAACTCTCTCTCTCTCTTTCGCAGACAAAAGGTGTGTGTTTCAACTAAGACAATAAAGATATGTTGATTGATTAGTACCTGTCTGTCTGTGACTCCTGCGTAGTTCCAACAGGGCCTCTTTGAGTGTCTGCGCTTCCTCTTTATCTTCCTCAAGCTCCCTGGTTCTCCTCTTCACCTCCTCTTTCTCCTCTTCCAGCTCCCTGGTTCTCCTCTTTACCTCCTCTTTCTCTTCCTCCAGCTCCCTGGTTCTCCTCTTCACCTCCTCTTTCTCCTCTTCCAGCTCCCTGGTTCTCCTCTTCACCTCCTCTTTCTCTTCCTCCAGCTCCCTGGTTCTCCTCTTCACCTCCTCTTTCTCTTCCTCCAGCTCCCTGGTTCTCCTCTTCACCTCCTCTTTATCTTCCTCCAGCTCCCTGGTTCTCCTCTTCACCTCCTCTTTCTCTTCCTCCAGCTCCCTGGTTCTCCTCTTCACCTCCTCTTTCTCTTCCTCCAGCTCCCTGCTTCTCCTCTTCACCTCCTCTTTCTCTTCCTCCAGCTCCCTGCTTCTCCTCTTCACCTCCTCTTTCTCTTCCTCCAGCTCCCTGCTTCTCCTCTTCACCTCCTCTTTCTCTTCCTCCAGCTCCCTGCTTCTCCTCTTCACCTCCTCTTTCTCTTCCTCCAGCTCCCTGCTTCTCCTCTTCACCTCCTCTTTCTCTTCCTCCAGCTCCCTGCATTTCCTCTTTAGCATCTCCTTGGCCTCCTCACCAAGTCTGTGTTCCTCCTCTCTCTGCTCCTGCGCCTCCTTTCTGAGCCTCTGCACCCAGACTTTCTCCTCCTTCAGATCCTTGGTTCTCCTCTGAAGGAGCAGCTTGGTTTCCTTCAGGTCCTCCTCAACTTGCTGGAGCAAGACATCCTGCCCCTGGATGGTCTGGCCAGAGAAAGAGTGTGTGACTGTTAGTTACTATCTAAACAGTCGAAAAGGTCCCAAGGTGTGTATGTGTGTGTGTGTGTGTGTGTGTGTGTGTGTGTATGTGTGTGTGTTGTGGTGGAAAAGCTTAATTATTGCAATAATGAATCGATGTTAAATAAAGATTGCTTGAATAACTGTCCAAGTCTCTCTCAGTATACTTGAATTTCCAACACAGTGTGCGCAAACATTATGTCATTAACAGAGGTGATTATTAAGTAACCCTAAAGAAAGACTGACGTAATAAAAGATGATACCATACAGAATTATTATCAAAATCATTCTGCGTGCATGGATCACATCCAATGGCCCTGCCTTTGTAGACTGGCTGCTCCCTAATACCAACTCCCTAACTGTTCTACTGTGTTGTAGCCATGTTGAAGGAGCATCTAGCTCTGTCCACACATACACATACAGGCCCATGTTAACTAAAGCTCATCTATGTCTAGGGCGCCATTAAACTTCAGATGTACATTAACACAATATATCATTGTTCATTAATAATAATCAACCATACATGTAATCAGAGTTGCTCCACAGCCCTCTCTACGCATGTATTATGTTTGCAGATGTAATTAATGTAGATTTATATGTGTCGTTACATTACACAGGCTCGTCAGCTACAGCAGTGGTTCCCAAACTGTTGGTCAGGACACACTCGCGGTTCATGGGTCCAGGTGGGTCACGGGACAACATTGCAAAAATGATTTTATTTTTATACATTATCGGGATAGAAAAACGTTTTCAGTGTAAACTTAAACGACTAAAACCAGATATAAAGTATGTAGAAAAGATAATGGAGCTATATATTTTAAAGTAATAGCCTATAATCTTTGAGAATTTACAATCAACAAGATAAAAGAAAGACAATCAGGCCCACATTGACTTTCAGCAATAGAACACATCATTAGCCATGTCAAAATGCGTAGAATTGTAGGAAATAAGCTTAAAAAACTGAAAATGTTGCTCTCAGGTTCATGGCAGAATGTATACAATTACAGGAGATTAGCTTTGAAACGGCTACATTTTTCCCCCGCTGCCAAGATTATATTTCTGACTTATTCTTTGGTCTGTGCGTGTGTTTTTAAACGCTCAACCCCTATGGTGGGTTGCGACTCAAAACACACCTCAATTTGTGGGTCATGAAGCAAAACGCTTTGTGAACCCCTGAGCTAGAGCACAGTGTCCCTTCATGACAACGGCTGAGTGAACTGACGTGAAAAGGACAATCACAACACACACGCTATCCTCCCAACACACACGCTATCCTCCCAACACACGCGCTATCCTCCCAACACACGCGCTATCCTCCCAACACACGCGCTATCCTCCCAACACACGCGCTATCCTCCCAACACACGCGCTATCCTCCCAACACACGCGCTATCCTCCCAACACACGCGCTATCCTCCCAACACACGCGCTATCCTCCCAACACACACGCTATCCTCACAACACACACGCTATCCTCACAACACACACTCTATCCTCACAACACACACGCTATCCTCCCAACACACACGCTATCCTCACAAGTCATTAGGTGGCCTGCTGGGGGTGTGTGACACGCATGTCATGTGTTTGTGCTAACGGGGTAGACCCACACACAGGGCACCCAAGTGCCCGAGACTGGCAGCTTTGTCTTGGCACAGTGCCATGGCACCAGTCGTTATCACACCCTCGTCACCACTTAACCTCATTTGAAAATTTAGTGTCCATTTCACATGTTAATTGGAGTCAATTGAGCCGAGCCTGGCACCACTTGGAGCTTTAATTAATGGCAGGGTAATTTGTTTCTGTCAGGCAATCGGAGGATAGGGGTTAGAAGTGTGTGTGAGAGAATATATTTTTTAGATCTGGGTTCATATGCCATGTCTGTTAGGCTGAAAATGATTATATTGCATCCTACAGTCATGGAGAGAGAAACCCCAGCCTACTAATCTCATTTTTCCAGTTCCTTCAAATCTGCTGACCCTGATAGGGGCAAGGGGCTATAGGGTAGGAGCTAGGGGCTACAGAAGGGGTCACCAACCTTTTCTAGTATGAGAGCTACTTGAATGAAAAATGTTGTGAGCTACTAATTATTTTCTAGCTTTCAAATAGGCACATACTTTTCTTCTCCCCTGCAACTCTTCCCCAGGTCCTTAGTGTACAAGAGAAAGTAGCGCACTGTTTTTGATCAATATACCTTGTAAAATAATGGTTCATAAACAATTTTTTCACGCTCAAAATTACAACTGTTCATACAGAAACAACGGAATTGGATTGTTCTGAGGCCATGTCAATGGTTAAATTACATCAAAAGGCCATTTTTTTGTATAATTCCCCTTTAATTGAGCATCCGGCCCTTTAATTGCACATCTAGCTAGTGAGGAATGTGCCATCTAATGTGCTGGTCTAGTGATGGTTCTGTACTGCTGCAGCTCATTTCATGGTAGAGTTTGCAGATAACAAATAGATTCAAATGATATACTTCATGATATACTTCTACTAGGTAAGCCTACTCTGCAATCAACCTGTTGGAGATCCCTGGGTTAGGGTAAGCACCTGGGTGTCCTAAACATTTCCTAATCCTAACTGACCTGTTGTCTCTGTGTACAGGTGTCGTGGGTGTCGACCAGCTCCTCCTGTAGGCCTGTCACTTCCTCCTGTAGCTGTGTCACTTCCTGCTCCAGCTGTGTGTGAGTGACCAGATGTTTGCGGTGGGAGGCGGCCAGGTCCAGGTGAAGAGATTGCAGGGTTCTCTCTAGCCCCGCCTTCTCCTGGCTCTGCTTCTCTAGTTCCTCCTCCCTGCGAGCATACTCTGCCCTCATCTGTAGCAGGGCCTGTTCGCAATTGGCCAAGCGCTCTACCTGCTCTGTGGATTGCTGTTGAGAAGTCAATACACATTATTATTTATAGGGATGGTGGTACTGGTATTCTGAAAAATAACTTGCTGGTGACATATATCTCCACACTGCTATATGCTCCCAAAACTGCTCTGCTCGATTGATGCCCATTGGTTTAACTGTTAAGTTTCAGTACAGTTAGGGTGACCACCTCCTGGATTGTGCAGGACCGTTACACATTTTGGCCCTTTGTCCCGCAATCAAAACAATTATGTCCTCCATTTTATCATCAAATTCAAACACCACTAATTTAGAAAAAAAAGGTGGATGTGTCCCATATTTCAGTCAGACATTCCAACCTGTATCTTGAAGTCATGTTGAGCTCATATACAGTGCTTTCGGAAAGTATTCAAGCCAAGCGTCAGGAGAAAACCTGGCACCATCCCTATGGTGAAGCATGGTGGTGGCAGCATCATGCAATGGGGATGTTTTTCAGTGGCAGGGACTGGGAGACTAGTCAGGATCGGGACAAAAATGAATGGAGCAAAGTACAGAGAGATCCTTGATGAAAACCTGCTCCAGAGTGTTCAGGACCTCAGATTGGAGTGAAGTTTCACCTTCGTGGTTTCACACAATGTGGTATTGTGTGTAGATTGATGAGGGAAAACTATTTAATACATTTTTGAATAAGCCTGAAACCTAACAAATGTGGAAAAAGTCAAGGGGTCTGAATACTTTCCGAAGGCACTGTGTATGTATGTGTATACAGTGGGGAGAACAAGTATTTGATATACTGCCGATTTTGCAGGTTTTCCCACTTACAAAGCATGTAGAGGTCTGTAGTTATTTATCATAGGTACAAATCAACTGTGACAGATGGAATCTAAAACAAAAATCCAGAAAATCACATTGTATGATTTTTATGTAATTGTTTTGCATTTTATTGCATGACATAAGTATTTGACACATCAGAAAAGCAGAACTTAATATTTGGTACAGAATCCTTTGTTTGCAATTACAGAGATCATACGTTTCCTGTAGTTCTTGACCAGGTTTGCACACACTGCAGCAGGGATTTTGGCCCACTTCTCCATACAGACCTTCTCCAGATCCTTCAGGTTTCGGGGCTGAAGGATACGGACTTTCAGCTCTCTCCAAAGATGTTCTATTGGGTTCAGGTCTGGAGACTGGCTAGGCCACTCCAGGACCTTGAGATGCTTCTTACGGAGCCACTCCTTAGTTGCCCTGGCTGTGTGTTTCGGGTCGTTGTCATGCTGGATGACTCAGCCACGACCAATCTTCAATGCTCTTACTGAGGGAAGGAGGTTGTTGGCCAAGATATCGCGATACATGGCCTCATCCATCCTCCCCTCAATACGGTGCAGTCGTCCTCTCCCCTTTGCAGAAAAGCATCCCCAAAGAATGATGTTTCCACCTCCATGCTTCACGGCTGGGATGGTGTTCTTGGGGTTGTAATCATCCTTCTTCTTCCTCCAAACACGGCGAGTGGAGTTTAGACTAAAAAGCTCTATTTTTGTCTCCTCAGACCACATGACCTTCTCCCATTCCTCCTCTGGATCATCCAGATGGTCATTGGCAAACTTCAGACGGGCCTGGACATGACCTGGCTTGAGCAGGGGGACCTTGCGTGCGCTGCAGGATTTTAATCCATGACGGCGTAGTGTGTTACTAATGGTTCTCTTTGAGACTGTGGTCCCAGCTCTCTTATGGTCATTGACCAGGTCCTGCCGTGTAGTTCTGGGCTGATCCCTCACCTTCCTCATGATCATTGATGACCCACGAGGTGAGATCTTGCATGGAGCCCCAGACCGAGGGTGATTGACCATCATCTTGAACTTCTTCCATTTTCTAATAACTGCGCCGACAGTTGTTGCCTTCTCACCAAGCTGCTTGCCTATTGTCCTGTAGCCCATCCCAGCCTTGTGCAGGTCTACAATGTTATCCCTGATGTCCTTACACAGCTCTCTGGTCTTGGCCATTTTGGAGAGGTTGGAGTCTGTTTGATTGAGTGTGTGGACAGGTGTCTTTTATACAGGTAACGAGTTCAAACAGGTGCAGTTAATACAGGTAATGAGTGGAGAACAGGAGTCTTCTTAAAGAAAAACTAACAGGTCTGTGAGAGCCAGAATTCTTACTGGTTGGTAGGTGATCAAATACTTATGTCATGCAATAAAATGAAAATTAATTACATAAAAATCATACAATGTGATTTTTGGGATTTTTGTTTAAGATTCCGTCTCTCACAGTTGAAGTGTACCTATGATAAAAATGACAGACCTAGAAAAACCTGCAAAATCAGCAGTGTATCAAATACTTGTTCTCCCCACTGTATACACACACACACACACACACACACACACACACACACACACACACACACACACACACAATATATATATATATATATATGTATATTATATAATATAATCATACATATCTATATATATATATATATATATACACACACACTATAAACTGGGTGGTTCGAGCCCTGAATGCTGATTGGCTGAGACAACAAAACATTCAGTTTTACTGCTCTAATTACGTTGGTAACCAGTTTATAATAGCAATAAGGCACCTCGGTGGTTTGTGGTATATGGCCAATATACCACGACTAAGGGCTGTGTCCAGGCACTCCGTGTTGCGTCGAGCATAAGAACAATCCTTAGCCGTGATATATTGGCCATATACCACACCTCCTCTGGCCTTACTGCTTAAATATATATACACACACACACTGAATATATCATAAGGATGTGGTACGGGTGATATTAAACACGTCTCCAATCTCTGATTTTCTGTGCAGCGCAATACGAGAGGTAGACCAATGTCATATGCCTATCTTCAACCAATAATTTTTCTCAAATCCTTCCGGGCTAAATGACAGAAAAACGTGGAGAGGACATCGAGGCTTAACTACTTACAAAGAGCTACAAACGTAAGTAAATAGCAGTATTAGACTGAAACATAGAAGATCATTTTGTCAAACTTGTGAGGGTCACCATGCTCATCAGTTGCTCATTCAACATATTTGCTTCTACATCTTTGTGTGTGTATGTGTGTGGTGGAGGGGGGTCCTGCCAAATGTTTTTATTCATGTAGGCTACTACCTTCTGCAGTTGTAGTCTCTGTCTTTGTAAGGCACAATACTGCTCATCAGAGTAGGAGTAATTCTGTTGGTAGGACTTCAGAGAACTCTCATACTTTAGTATCTGTGGGGAGATGACAGTCTGTTACTAATGGACATGACCTGGAGCTACCCCTCAACTTACCTCTATCATAGACTCTATCATAGAAAGATACTCAATTGACAGACAGACAGGCAGACATGTAGGGACACAGACAGTGACTCAGGCAGACAGATAGACAGTGACTCAGACAGACAGACAGACAGTGACTCAGACAGACAGACAGACCGACAGACAGACAGACAGACAGACAGACATGTAGGGACACAGACAGTGACTCAGGCAGACAGATAGACAGTGACTCAGACAGACAGTGACTCAGACAGACAGACAGACAGACAGACAGACAGACAGACAGACAGACAGACAGACAGACAGACAGACAGACAGACAGACAGACAGACAGACAGACAGACAGACAGACAGACAGACAGACAGAAACAGAGAGTGCAGTGAGACTGGAGGTAGAGAATTACTGAAACACCAACTACAGATGAGATCCTCTCCTCAACAGAACCCACTCACATCTAACTCATTACACAATGTAATAAAGTATCAAATACAGACATTCTTCAAACAGCTAACTCTTTTATAAAGCACAGATTCAATTTGATTTGATTAGAATGACATTCCGCCGTGTTGACCTTGTCAGCCGAGTTGAACCAAATTACATTTTCCCGTAATAAAGATTATTCATTTGTAGACAGACTCAGTAAATATCCTCAAACAGAGGCACACACACACACACACACACACACACACACACACACACACACACACACACACACACACACACACACACACACCTCCACTGTCATTTCTGTTTTGCTCAGGATTGCTATCAATATAATATAATTTCACTGAACTTGCACCCATAACTCATGAACAGAACGATCTTTATAGTTGCTACAATTATGAAAAAGGTCACTCAGATTACTTTTATTTAACTTGGCATACTGCAGACAATTTTCTCGAAGAGACTCACAAATTAAAATAAATATGAAACTAGGCATATGTATTATTGTAGCTAGCATTGTCCTTACTTCAGGTTAGGATATTAGACAATGCAGGGCAAAATAGCCCACAATTTTCAAGAAAAGGAAAATTGTTATAAAGATGTAGTATGAAATACATATGGGGATGATATATCTACATACAGTAGATATTTATTCCTTTCCACTCTCTATATAAGTCTAGTGTCAACCATAACACTGACACACCTGAGTTTTCTGTGTGTCCACCTCTTGCTGTAGATGTTGTATGGTTCCTTCACACTGTTCCACTCTCTCACGCCCCTCCCTCAGAGCCATCTGATTGGCCTGCAGCTCATCAGTCAGTTGGTCCAGGGCTTCCTCCGAGCGCTCCCATTGGCCAAGTTTTTCTTCGTAGCGCCCTTCCAGCTCTGTAAGCTCCGCCTTAACCCTGTCTACCACTGCCTTGGATTCAGTCAGCTGTCAATCAAAACCAAATAGAACAGGTTGACATTGGTCATTGGAGTAAAACTTGCATTTTGAAAGTGAGTGGTCCAATGCTAGAAACTAGCATAGACTACCTGTTGTTGTGTATATCTGAGCTCCTCCTCCACACACTCTATGTGTCCCTGGAGCTGCTGCACCTTCTCCATGGCAACGCAGTACTTCTGTTTAAAGATGGCCGCCTTCTCCTCCTGGCCCTGAGTCCTGGACATGGTTTCACTCAGGTCCTCCTGGAGGTCCGTCAGTTGTTGCCTCAAAAGCTCTATCTCAGTGTCTTGTGTGTTTTCCAACCCTTTAGCTTCTTCAACCTACATCCACAGCAATACAAAAACATCACATTGGATATGATAGACAAAGATCAAAAGGCAAAAAAATAGTCATAATGTGCATCCACACGCACACACACACACACTCTTTTGGTCACTAACTGACCCAGTAATACTGTACACTCCTAGTTTAAATAAGGGCCATGCTATCTGAGGTGGGAGTGAATGGGCCCTTCTCTACAGATAGGTCCTGTGGTATTGTAAACTATCAGCCACAGAAGACACAGAAGCTAGAGCGAGGAGCGAGGAGATTCGATCCAGCAACCTTTCTGTTACTGGCCCAACGCTCTAACCACTAGGCTACCTGCCGCCCCTATTATTGTTTGGTGTTGGGTGTAAATCTTTTTCTGTCCAGTTTGGTGTTGATCACTGAAAACAAGTGCGCAATAGTAGTAAAGAGTAGAACTGGTGGTTGATTCAGCTGCTAGAGAATCATTGTCCTTCTTCTTATTCTAATACTCAGATGAATCCAGGAAGTGAAATCTGACTGATCCTTGTGTTAAACTCAGACCCAGCCCACCTTTAGCGATCAGTGTTAAACTAGACTAACGTCATTAATCCAGCTAACTGTTAAGGTTCAGAGTTAAAATTTGACAAAAGTAGATTAACTCCTAATACAGATCAGCCGGTGGGTTAACTCCCTCAGTACTGACAGCAGGCAGACCAGTTAGAGCCACTGGTTCACCGGAGTCCTCTCAGCTGATTTAACTGGAGATTAACACACGCTAATACCAGTAATACCAGCTCCCAAGCACCGCACCTCTATGGCTGGGTAACGAGAGAGAGAGAGAGAGAGAGAGAGAGAGAGAGAGAGAGAGAAAAGAGAAGAAATGTACCGTTTTGTAATAGGCTTTTCAGAGAAGTACCACACCTTCACTCCATTCATGTTAAAAAAAAAACACTACTTAATGTGGTTCCACTTTCTAAAACTGTGGACATATTTGACTGAATTATCCAGTGTGTGTGTGTACGTCCTGCAAACCCTTCTCTCTGTCTAGTTATTTGTAATGGAGTGTGAAGACGCGTGTCGTTCCCAGCACAAGCAGAGTCAAACACAATCCCACAACATCAATCTGATCTAAGACAACACACCACCATCCCTTGGCCTAGTGGTGCATTACACACACATATACTGTTCACACACACTGTACACACACATATACTGTTCACACACACTGTACATACACATATATACTGTTCACACATACTGTACACACACACACACATACTGTTCACACATACTGTACACACATACTGTTCACACACACATACTGTTCACACACATACTGTACACACTTACTGTACACACACACACACTGTACACACATACTGTACACACACATATATACTGTTCACACATACTGTACACACACATATACTGTACACACATATACTGTACACACACACATACTGTACACACACCATCATTTGCAAATAAATTCCTTAAAAATCCTACAATGTGATTTTCTGGATTTTTTTCCCTCATTTTGTCTGTCATAATTGAAGTGTACCTATGATGAAAATTACAGGCCTCTCTCATCTTTTTAAGTGGGAGAACTTGCACAATTGGTAGCTGACTAAATACTTTTTTGCCCCACTGTATATACTGTTCACACATACTGTACACACCCATATATACTGTTCACACATACTGTATACACCCATATATACTGTTCACACATACTGTACACACCCATATATACTGTTCACACATACTGTACACACACGTACACTGTTCACACATACTGTATACACCCGTATACTGTTCACACATACATATACTGTTCACACATACTGTACACACACAAATACATACTGTTCACACATACTGTACACACACAAATACATACTGTTCACACATACTGTACACACACATATATGCTGTTCACCCATACTGTACACACCCCTATGCTGTTCACACATACTGTACACACCCCTATGCTGTTCACACATACTGTACACACCTGTATACTGTTCACACATACTGTACACACCCGCATACTGTACACACCCCTATGCTGTTCACACATACTGTACACACCCGCATACTGTACACACCCATATACTGTTCACACATACTGTACACACCCCTATACTGTTCACACATACTGCAAACACGACTATACTGTTCACATATACTGTACACACACACATATACTGTTCACACATACTGTACACACACATACTGTTCACACATACTGTACACACACATATATACTGTTCACACATACTGTACACACACATATATACTGTTCACACATACTGTACACACACATATACTGTTCACACATACTGTACACACACATATACTGTTCACACATACTGTACACACACATATATATACTGTTCACACACATATACTGTTCACACCCAAATGAATTTAAACAAGAGATGGGCAAATGACACCCCTTTTGCAGGTCTTCGGATCAGTCTGGATTTCAACTTACTGTTGCACGTTAGAATAGTAAAAACACACAAGGTGCAATTTTCACATTTGTTTGTACATCAGCAGTTCTCTCTTGATATGCCAGTCACTGATCATCACTCAATTAGCCCATGTCAGATAACATTTATAGATTGGTAAGTTAGTCTAGTGCCCAGCTATCTAAACTTGTAGTGATCATGGTCAAATTACTGACCGTGGGGGTCCCCATTGACACAACACAGTTTGGCTTATGGCCCCCAAAAGGCTAGTGCTGGCTCTGAATATGTGTGGGTATGGATGTGGGTACACAGACCCGCGAGACACTGCAATCCTCATGAGGAGTTTAGATCGTCTGAGGCCCCCACCCCCATCCCTAATTCAAACCATTCCATTTTGTACCTTTTTAATCGAAGTCGAAGAACATAGCTGTTTGATAAGCGACATACAATGAGGGTAACAGAAGTGCTGTGATATTGTTGTGACTGTAATCAGGAGCTTGTGGTCCAGAGGAAAACGCCACACATCATAGTGACCTTTCAGACCTGCTTGTAGAACTGATAGTGTCCTGTAGAACGGACGGGTCTGTGTCTATTTGTGTCCATAATCACATGTTGTTTTTCCCAATGCTTTAACTCTCTTCAGCTCAACTATGCACTTCATCCTGCTTTGACTGTGATGAGAGAATCAGTGACGTTCTTACCACAAGATGACTATTGTTGTTTGGTGTGCTAGTGATGTGAAACAGTAAATGTAAATCAGATACATCCCCCTTCTCACCTCTGGACAGACTCCTCACCTTCTCCAGAGCCTCCTGGTATCCCTCCTCTGCCAGTTGGAGCTTTCCCCTCAGCTCTGTGACCTCTGACCTGCGCTCTCTGACCTCGGCCTGGGATCGGCTTAGCTCAGAGGAAGCCTGCTCTAATTGGCTGCTGAGCAGGAAGTGCCTGTGGCTCCAGCGCTCTGTGTCGGCTCTGTGGTTCTGTTTCATTGAGTCTAGATCAGATGTTAGCTGCTCTATAGCCATGTTCTGGGACTTCACCTGGACACAGAGGAGGGGGTTACTGTGTGTGTCTGTGTGTGTGTGTCTGTCTGTCTGTCTGCGTGTGTGTGTGTACCTGTTGCTGTGCGATACAGAGTGCATTCTGTATCTGTTGTCGTTCCATCACTTCCTGGTCTCTAAGCCCCTCCCCCTCTCTGACCATCTGCCTGAGAAGACACGCCTCTTCCTGTTGACCCTTGACCTTCTGATTCAGACGGCTGACCTCAGCCTCCAGCATGGCCAGCTGAGGGACACACACACAGAGACAGACAGTGTGTACACGTACACAAAAGGTGTTGAAATACATATAGACCAATTAGAGATCTGAAATGTCGTCTCTCACCTCCTCCTGTGTCCCTTGATACTTCTGCTCCGCTTTACTCAGCTCTGTCCTCAACTGTAGAATCACCTGGAACACACCTGGTTTTAGACACACACACACAACAAGGTAGGGTTTTAGGAGATGGTGTTGTACACACACTACCGAACAGACCCACCTCTCCTTGTGCTGTGCAGTGTTTCTGGTTAGTAAGTGTGAGGTTTGTCTCCAGTCTCTCTTTCTCCCTGTTCAGAGCTGAACATTGACGGGAACAGTCCTCCATCTTGGAACTCAGCTGAGCCGTCTCCTCCTGCTGTTTTGCCAATGCAGACTCTCTACTGAGCAACTGGACAGAACATGTTGGTGTCAGCTGCCCTAAAATAACTGTTTAAAAAGACATGTTACTTTGAGGTGTGAATTACTATTGTACTTACCTCTTTTTTACAGTCAGAGAAGTTATTTCTAACCTCTGCTAGCTCCTTCAATAACACAGACAGCTTGCTGTCCTTCTTGTGGATCTGCAGACACACAAACAGACATACATAAAAACACATTTCAATATATCACATATCTGAAATAATCCAACAGTCTGCTTTCCATCCACTTACAAATATACACAAATGACAAGTGAGGCAAACAGAATCAAACCAACTCCTTCAACTAATGACATCCCATCAACAATGTGTTGGTTTTCCAAAGACAAAGCCACAAGTGTGTTTTCTGTCTACTAAAATACTATGAATAAAGGGTATTTTCTGTTGGTAATTAGTGTTTGTATCTGTAGGTATAGTGATGGATTGATGGATGATAAACATTTATAAGTAGTTTACGTTTCTCTCTTGAGTGTGTGTCTGGCTTTTATTTGTGTTACCTAGCTATGGATGGTCCTCTATAATAACCCACTTTATATGCTGAATAGGGTTATGGGGTGTGTGTGTGTGTGTGTACATGTTGTTTCGGCTCCTCTGTGTGTGTGTATGTGTGTGTGTATGTGTGTGTGTGTGTACGTGTGTGTGTGTGTGTGTGTGTGTCTGTGTGTGTACGTGTCCTCTCTCCTTTCAGTAAGATCTTCAATCTTTTGCAGCGGAAGTGAAAGAGTGAACGTGAGAGAGAGAGAAGGGCCTTTCTACATGAGATATTAGTTCCAGTCAGTGTTGAGGTGAAAGAGTGAACGTGAGAGAGAAGGGCCTTTCTACATGAGATATTAGTTCCAGTCAGTGTTGAGGTGAAAGAGTGAACGTGAGAGAGAGAGAGAGAGAAGGGCCTTTCTACATGAGATATTAGTTCCAGTCAGTGTTGAGGTGAAAGAGTGAACGTGAGAGAGAGAGAGAGAGAAGGGCCTTTCTACATGAGATATTAGTTCCAGTCAGTGTTGAGGTGAAAGAGTGAACGTGAGAGAGAGAGAAGGGCCTTTCTACATGAGATATTAGTTCCAGTCAGTGTTGAGGTGAAAGAGTGAACGTGAGAGAGAGAGAGAGAGAGAGAAGGGCCTTTCTACATGAGATATTAGTTCCAGTCAGTGTTGAGGTGAAAGAGTGAACGTGAGAGAGAGAGAGAGAAGGGCCTTTCTACATGAGATATTAGTTCCAGTCAGTGTTGAGGTGAAAGAGTGAACGTGAGAGAGAGAGAAGGGCCTTTCTACATGAGATATTAGTTCCAGTCAGTGTTGAGGTGAAAGAGTGAACGTGAGAGAGAGAAGGGCCTTTCTACATGAGATATTAGTTCCAGTCAGTGTTGAGGTGAAAGAGTGAACGTGAGAGAGAGAGAAGGGCCTTTCTACATGAGATATTAGTTCCAGTCAGTGTTGAGGTGAAAGAGTGAACGTGAGAGAGAGAGAGAGAGAAGGGCCTTTCTACATGAGATATTAGTTCCAGTCAGTGTTGAGGTGAAAGAGTGAACGTGAGAGAGAGAGAGAGAGAGAAGGGCCTTTCTACATGAGATATTAGTTCCAGTCAGTGTTGAGGTGAAAGAGTGAACGTGAGAGAGAGAGAGAGAGAAGGGCCTTTCTACATGAGATATTAGTTCCAGTCAGTGTTGCGGTGAAAGAGTGAACGTGAGAGAGAGAAGGGCCTTTCTACATGAGATATTAGTTCCAGTCAGTGTTGAGGTGAAAGGAGCATTTACAGCCAAACACACGCCGACGAAAAGACAAACAGCACAGCACATCAGAGCCTCTTTCATGGCGATGTACCAAACACACGCTGTTATCTTCTATCTTTCACCCTCTTCCATTCTCTCTCCCTCTCCCTGGTTTGTAACTGTCATTCAGATTGATGAAGTTAAGATGGCTCCACGACCTTCAGGCTCCTCTCATGACCAACCCTCTCACATGATGGAGTGGCGCTCACACACACACACACACACACAATGAATAAGTAGCTAAAAAAATCCCATCCAGCAAACATGTTTAAGTCCTCCACAGTGTCTCATAAAAACAGCTCTGTGTGTATGTGTGTATGTGTGTGGGTGTGTATGTGTATGTGTGTGGGTGTGTGTTATTCCCATTGTAATATGTGACAGGCAGGATCTTTACAGATAACCACAAGAGGATGTTATGTCAAAACAGACATCCCGTCAAAATATATTCTCCTTCCTAAAACTGGGTCAATCACAGACAACTTCTAGAAAAAAAATACTTTGGAGTGAAGCATTCCAATATGTGTGTGTGGAGGGGGGGGGATCCCAGTGGTTTCTGGGAGGGGGCCTCTGATATGGAAGGTATTTCTATATCAATCAGATCACACTGTGTTTTAGTACGTCTCATACTCCACCCACTTCACTGCACACACCATTTTGAGCTTGTCACTCACTGACAGAGAATCCCCACTGACGGGCAGCAACACGATCAAGAGAAAAGGAGCAGAGGGGGAGAGAGAAAAATAAAGAGACCGATGGAGAGGAGGGAGACAGAGAGCGAGAGACAGAAAGAGAGAGAGGAGGGAGACAGAGAGCGAGAGACAGAAAGAGAGAGAGAAGGGAGACAGAGAGCGAGAGACAGAAAGAGAGAGAGGAGGGAGACAGAGAGCGAGAGACAGAAAGAGAGAGAGGAGGGAGACAGAGAGCGAGAGACAGAAAGAGAGAGGAGGAGACAGAGAGCGAGAGACAGAAAGAGAGAGAGAAGGGAGACAGAGAGTGAGAGACAGAAAGAGAGAGAGGAGGGAGACAGAGAGCGAGAGACAGAAAGAGAGAGAGGAGGGAGACAGAGAGCGAGAGACAGAAAGAGAGAGAGAAGGGAGACAGAGAGCGAGAGACAGAAAGAGAGAGAGGAGGGAGACAGAGAGCGAGAGACAGAAAGAGAGAGAGGAGGGAGACAGAGAGCGAGAGACAGAAAGAGAGAGAGGAGGGAGACAGAGAGCGAGAGACAGAAAGAGAGAGAGAAGGGAGACAGAGAGCGAGAGACAGAAAGAGAGAGAGGAGGGAGACAGAGAGCGAGAGACAGAAAGAGAGAGAGGAGGGAGACAGAGAGCAAGAGACAGAAAGAGAGAGAGAAGGGAGACAGAGAGCGAGAGACAGAAAGAGAGAGAGGAGGGAGACAGAGAGCGAGAGACAGAAAGAGAGAGAGGAGGGAGACAGAGAGCGAGAGACAGAAAGAGAGAGAGGAGGGAGACAGAGAGCGAGAGACAGAAAGAGAGAGAGAAGGGAGACAGAGAGCGAGAGAGACAGAGAGAGACAGAGAGGCCGAGTGAGACAGAGAGACAGAGAGAGACAGAGAGGACGAGAGAGACAGAGAGACAGAGAGCAAGAGACAGAAAGAGAGAGAGGAGAGAGACAGAGAGCAAGAGACAGAAAGAGAGAGAGAAGGGAGACAGAGAGCAAGAGACAGAAAGAGAGAGAGGAGGGAGACAGAGAGCAAGAGACAAAGACAGAGAGAAGGGAGACAGAGAGCAAGAGACAGAAAGAGAGAGAGGAGGGAGACAGAGAGCAAAAGACAGAAAGAGAGAGAGAAGGGAGACAGAGAGCAAGAGAGACAGAGAGAGACAGAGCAGCCGAGAGAGACAGAGAGGCCGAGAGAGACAGAGAGGCCGAGTGAGACAGAGAGACAGAGAGGCCGAGAGAGACAGAGGCCGAGAGACAGAGAGAGACAGAGAGGCCGAGAGAGACAGAGAGGCCGAGAGAGACAGAGAGAGACAGAGAGGCCGAGAGAGACAGAGAGACAGAGAAACAGAGAATGAGAGACAGAGAGAGACAGAGAAGCCGAGAAAGACAGAGACAGAGAGACAGACAGAAAGAGACACAGAGAGAGACAGCGAGAGAGACAGACAGAGAGAGAGACACAGAGAGAGAGACAGTGAGAGACAGAGAAACTGAGAATGAGAGACAGAGAGAGACAGAGAAGCCGAGAGAGACAGAGAGGCAGAGAGAGAGAGACAGAGAGAGAGACAGCGAGAGAGACAGACAGAGAGAGAGACAGAGAGAGAGACAGACAGAGAGAGAGACAGAGAGAGAGACAGCGAGAGACAGAGACAGAGAGAGACACAGAGAGAGAGACAGAGACAGAGAGAGAGACAGAGACAGAGAGAGAGACAGAGAGAGAGAGACCGAGAGCAAGAGACAGAGAGAGAGACAGAGAGACAGACAGAGAGCAAGAGACAGAAAGAGAGAGAGGAGGGAGACAGAGAGCAAGAGACAGAAAGAGAGAGAGAAGGGAGACAGAGAGCAAGAGAGACAGAGAGAGACAGAGCAGCCGAGAGAGACAGAGAGGCCGAGAGAGACAGAGAGGCCGAGAGAGACAGAGAGAGACAGAGAGGCCAAGAGAGACAGAGAGACAGAGAATGAGAGACAGAGAGAGACAGAGAAGCCGAGAGAGACAGAGAGGCCGAGAGAGACAGAGACAGAGAGACAGCGAGAGAGACAGACAGAGAGAGAGACACAGAGAGACAGAGAGAGAGACAGACAGAGAAACAGAGAGACAGACAGAGAGAGAGACAGAGAGACAGAGAGAGAGACAGAGAGAGAGACAGAGAAACAGAGAGAGAGACAGACAGAGAAACAGAGAGACAGACAGAGAGAGAGACAGAGAGAGAGACAAAGAGAGAGACAGAGAGAGAGACAGAGAAAGAGACAGAGAGAGAGACAGAGACAGAGACAGAGACAGAGAGAGACAGAGACAGAGAGAGAGACCGAGACAGAGAGAGAGACAGAGAGACACAGAGACAGAAATAGAGGGAAAAGGATGTAGCGACAGAAAAAGGAAAGTAAAAAGATAAGCTAGCCTCTTGTTGGATTCTGTTCATAACAATGTCTAAAGACATTACAGAGTATAATAATTTGGTAGCGCCAAATAAAACACTGAAACATGACCCGTCTTCAGTTAAAGCCTGTCTCATTACTATCATCAAGGAGCTGGGAGAATCTATCAAAACACATCACTTCTGTACCAAGAGAAGAAGAAAGAGAGAGAGCGAGACGGGGGGATAAAGAGAGAGGGGGGGACGATGGATGAGGTTTCAGATGAAGGGAAGAAAGTGTTTAGTCTATTTGTTCAGCTGTACTCATGTTAGGACGTTTAGGGAACAGAAAATGTTATTGTTCGGGAGAATTCTTCTGACACACACACACACGCGCACACACATGCAGGGCAGGAAGTGGTCAGTGACAGAGCTGCAGTAGCAGTGTGTGTGCGCGTGCATGCAGGGCAGGAAGTGGTCAGTGGCAGAGCTGCAGTAGCAGTGTGTGTGCGCATGCATGCAGGGCAGGAAGTGGTCAGTGGCAGAGCTGCAGTAGCAGTGTGTGCGCGTGCATGCAGGGCAGGAAGTGGTCAGTGACAGAGCTGCAGTAGCAGTGTGTGCGCGTGCATGCAGGGCAGGAAGTGGTCAGTGGCAGAGCTGCAGTAGCAGTGTGTGCGCGTGCATGCAGGGCAGGAAGTGGTCAGTGACAGAGCTGCAGTAGCAGTGTGTGCGCGTGCATGCAGGGCAGGAAGTGGTCAGTGGCAGAGCTGCAGTAGCAGTGTGTGTGCGCGTGCATGCAGGGCAGGAAGTGGTCAGTGACAGAGCTGCAGTAGCAGTGTGTGTGCGCGTGCATGCAGGGCAGGAAGTGGTCAGTGGCAGAGCTGCAGTAGCAGTGTGTGCGCGTGCATGCAGGGCAGGAAGTGGTCAGTGGCAGAGCTGCAGTAGCAGTGTGTGTGCGCGTGCATGCAGGGCAGGAAGTGGTCAGTGGCAGAGCTGCAGTAGCAGTGTGTGTGCGCGTGCATGCAGGACAGGAAGTGGTCAGTGGCAGAGCTGCAGTAGCAGTGTGTGTGCGCGTGCATGCAGGGCAGGAAGTGGTCAGTGGCAGAGCTGCAGTAGCAGTGTGTGCGCGTGCATGCAGGGCAGAAAGTGGTCAGTGGCAGAGCTGCAGTAGCAGTGTGTGCGCGTGCATGCAGGGCAGGAAGTGGTCAGTGGCAGAGCTGCAGTAGAAGTGTGTGTGCGCGTGCATGCAGGGCAGGAAGTGGTCAGTGGCAGAGCTGCAGTAGCAGTGTGTGTGCGCGTGCATGCAGGGCAGGAAGTGGTCAGTGGCAGAGCTGCAGTAGCAGTGTGTGTGCGCGTGCATGCAGGGCAGGAAGTGGTCAGTGGCAGAGCTGCAGTAGCAGTGTGTCTGTGCGTGCATGCCTGCACGCATGAGATCAGAGGTAGGTTTGGTCAGTAAAACAGAGCCAGATGTGCTGCAGAGCCTTCTAGCTGAGAAGTACTGTTGTCTGCACTGTTAATGCTACTGATCTACACATGACAATCACACACAGTCATTATTGCTATTTGACTATGTAGAGAGGGAGAAAGAGAGATGGGGGAGAGGGAGAAAGAGAGAGATGGGGGAGAGGGAGAAAGAGAGAGATGGGGGAGAGGGAGAAAGAGAGATGGGGAGAGGGAGAAAGAGAGAGATGGGGAGAGGGAGAAAGAGAGAGATGGGGGTAGGGAGAAAGTGAGAGATGGGGGTAGGGAGAAAGTGAGAGATGGGGGAGAGGGAGAAAGAGAGATATGGGGGAGAGGGAGAAAGAGAGAGATGGGGGAGAGGGAGAAAGAGAGAGATGGGGGAGAGGGAGAAAGAGAGAGATGGGGGAGAGGGAGAAAGAGAGAGATGGGGGAGAGGGAGAAAGAGAGAGATGGGGGAGAGGGAGAAAGAGAGAGATGGGGGAGAGGGAGAAAGAGAGAGATGGGGGAGAGGGAGAAAGAGAGAGATGGGGGAGAGGGAGAAAGAGAGAGATGGGGGAGGGAGAAAGTGAGAGATGGGGGTAGGGAGAAAGTGAGAGATGGGGGAGAGGAGAAAGAGAGAGATGGGGAGAGGGAGAAAGAGAGATATGGGGAGAGGGAGAAAGAGAGAGATGGGGGAGAGGGAGAAAGAGAGAGATGGGGGGAGAGGGAGAAAGAGAGAGATGGGGGAGAGGGAGAAAGAGAGAGATGGGGGAGAGGGAGAAAGAGAGAGATGGGGAGAGGGAGAAAGAGAGAGATGGGGGAGAGGGAGAAAGAGAGAGATGGGGGAGAGGGAGAAAGAGAGAGATGGGGGAGAGGGAGAAAGGGAGAGATGGGGAGAGGGAGAAAGGAGATGGGCAGAGGGAGAAAGGGAGATGGGGGAGAGGGAGGAAGAGAGAGATGGGGAGAGGGAGAAAGAGAGATGGGGGAGGGAGAAAGAGAGAGATGGGGGAGAGGGAGAAAGAGAGAGATGGGGGAGAGGGAGAAAGAGAGAGATGGGGGAGAGGGAGAAAGAGAGAGATGGGGGAGAGGGAGAAAGAGAGAGATGGGGAGAGGGAGAAAGAGAGAAGAGGGAGAAAGAGAGAGATGGGGGAGAGGGAGAAAGAGAGAGATGGGGAGAGGGAGAAAGAGAGAGATGGGGGGAGGGAGAAAGTGAGAGATGGGGGTAGGGAGAAAGTGAGAGATGGGGGAGAGGGAGAAAGAGAGAGATGGGGGAGAGGGAGAAAGAGAGATATGGGGGAGAGGAGAAAAGAGAGAGATGGGGGAGAGGGAGAAAGAGAGAGATGGGGGAGAGGGAGAAAGAGAGAGATGGGGGAGAGGAGAAAGTGAGAGATGGGGGTAGGGAGAAAGTGAGAGATGGGGAGAGGGAGAAAGAGAGAGATGGGGGAGAGGGAGAAAGAGAGATATGGGGAGAGGGAGAAAGAGAGAGATGGGGGAGAGGGAGAAAGAGAGAGATGGGGGAGAGGGAGGAAGCGAGAGATGGGGAGAGTGAGAAAGATGGGGAGAGGGAGAAAGAGAGAGATGGGGGAGAGGGAGATGGGGGAGAGGGAGAAAGAGAGAGATGGGGGAGAGGGAGGAAAAGAGAGATGGGGAGAGGGAGGAAGAGAGAGATGGGGGAGAGGGAGGAAGAGAGATGGGGGAGAGGGAGGAAGGGAGAGATGGGGAGAGGGAGAAAGGGAGGAAGAGAGATGGAGGTGAGAGATGCAGAGAGGGAGGAAGCAAGAGACGGGGAGAGTGAGAAAGATGGGGGAGAGGGAGAAAGAGAGAGATGGGGGAGAGGGAGGAAGAGAGATGGGGAGAGGGAGGAAGAGAGAGATGGGGAAGAGGGAGGAAGAGAGAGATGGGGAAGAGGGAGGAAGCGAGAGATGGGGAAGAGGGAGGAAGCGAGAGATGGGGAAGAGGGAGGAAGAGAGAGATGGGGAAGAGGGAGGAAGAGAGAGATGGGGAAGAGGGAGGAAGAGAGAGATGGGGAAGAGGGAGGAAGAGAGATGGGGGAGAGGGAGGAAGAGAGATGGGGGAGAGGGAGAAAGAGAGATGGGGGAGAGGGAGGAAGAGAGATGGGGGAGAGGGAAGAAGAGAGATGGGGAGAGGGAAGAAGAGAGATGGGGGAGAGGGAGGAAGACAAAAGGTGAAAAAGAGAGCGGGAAATAAAACATGTGTTTCTCTCCTCTGTGTTACCTTCCTGCCAGCAGCCCTGCGTGTGTCAGTGAGTGTGTTGTTGGCCCGCACCAGATCCTGACTCTGCTGTAAAACCTGGTCCTGGAGATGCTGACACTGATCTCTCTCTTTACCCAGACCGATCTTCAACTTATCCAGCTCTACTGACAGAGTACACACCCTGTCCTCACTAACCAGGAGCTGGGAGGGGCAGAGACAGAGAGGGGGAGAGAGAGAGGGGAGAGAAAGAGAGAGAGGGGGAGAGAGGGGGAGGGGGAGAGAGCGAGAGAGAGGAATAGAGGGACAAAGAAAGAAGGAGGATCTTAAAAACATTTCAAATCAAATTGTATTTGTCACATGCTTACTTACAAGACCTTACATTTTTTTAGCTGCATTGTTGGTTGAATAAAAAATAAAAATAAAAATAAAAATAAAAAGTAACAAATAATGAAAGAGCAGCAATAAAATAACAATAGCGAGGCTAAATACAGGGGGTACCGGTACTGGGTCAATGTGCGCGGACACTGGTTATATCGAGGTAATTGAGGTAATGTGTACATGTAGGTAGAATTAATAAAGTGGCTATGCATAGATAATAACAGAGAGCAGCAGCAGTGTAAAAGGAGGGGCAATGCAAATAGTCTGGGTAGCCATTTGATTAGATGTTCAGGAATCTTACGGCTTGAGGGTAGAAGCTGTTTAGAAGCCTCTTGGACCGAGACTTGGCTCTCCAGTATCGCTTGCCGTGCGGTAGCAGAGAGAACAGTCTATGACTAGGGTGGCTGGAGTCTTTGACTATTTTTAGGGCCTTCCTCTGACACCGCCTGGTATAGAGGTCCTGCATGGCAGGAACTTGGCCCCAGTGATGTACTGAGGGGTACCACACTACCATCTGTAGTGCCTTGTGGTCGGAGGCCGAGCAGTTGCATTACCAGGCAGTGATGCAACCAGTCAGGATGCTCTCGATGGTGTAGCTGTAGAACGTTTTGAGGATCTGAGGACCCATTCCAAATCTTTTCAGTCTCCTGAGGGGGAATAGGTATTGTCGTGTCCTCTTTATGACTGTCTTGGTGTTCTTAGACCATGTTAGTCTGTTGGTGATGTGGACACCAAGGAACTTGAAGCTCTCAACCTGCTCTACTACAGCCCTGTCGATGAGAATGGGGGCATGCTCTGTCATCCTTTTCCTGTAGTCCATAATCATCTCCTTTAGTCTTGATCACATTAAGGGAGAGGTTGTTGTCCCGGCACCAAACGGCCAAGTCTCTGACCTCCTCCCTATAGGCTGTCTCATCATTGTCAGTGATCAGGCCTCCCACTGCTGTGTCATCGGCAAACTTAATGATGGTGTTGAAGTTGTGTCTGACCGTGTAGTCATGAGTGAACAGGGAGTACAGAAGGGGACTGAGCACGCAGCCCTGAGGGGGCCCTGTGTTGAGGATCAGTGTGGCAGATTTGTTGTTACCTACCCTTACCACCTGGGGTTGTCCCGTCAGGAAGTCCAGGATCCAGTAGCAGAAGGAGGTGTTTAATCCCAGGGTCCTTAGCTTAGTAATGAGCTTTGAGGGTACTATGTTTTTGAACGCTGAGCTGTAGTCAATGAATAGCATTGTCACGTAGGTGATCCTTTTGTCCAGGTGGGAAAGGGCAGTGTGGAGTGCAATAAAGATGGCATCATCTGTGGATTTGTTAGGGCGGTATGCAAATTGGACTGGGTCTAGGGTTTCTGGGATAATGGTGTGGATGTGAGCCACGACCAGCCTTTCAAAGCACTTCATGGCTACAGACGTGAGGGTCGGTAGTCATTTAGGCAGATCACTTTAGTGTTCTTGAGCACAGGGACTATGGTGGTCTTCTTGAAACACATTGACTCAGACAGGGAGAGGTTTAAAATGTCAGTGAAGACAATTGCCAGTTGGTCAGCGCATGCTCGGAGTACACATCCTGGCAATCCGTCTGGCCCTGCGTCGTTCTGAATGTTGACCTCTTTAAAGGTCTTGCTCACATCGGCTGCGGAGAGCGTGATCACACAGCCGGCCGGAACAGCTGATGCTCTCCTGCATGTTTCAGTGTTACTTGCCTCGAAGCGAGCATAGAAGTAATTTAGCACGTCTGGTAGGCTTGTGTCACTGGACAGCTGTTTGGCTGTGCTTCCCTTTATAGTCTGTAATAGTTTTTAAGCCCTGCCACATCCGACAAGCGTTGGAGCTGGTGTAGTACGATTCAATCTTAGTCCTGTATTGACGCTTTGCCTGTTTGATGGGCATAGCAGGATTTCTTAGTAGCTTCCACATTAGAGTCTCGCTCCTTGAAAGCAGCAGCTCTACCCTTTAGCTCAGTGCGGATGTTGCCTGTAATCCATGGCTTCTGGTTGGGGTATGTACGTACAGTCACTGTGGGGGATGACGTCATCGATGCACTTATTGATGAAGCCAGTGACTGATGTGGTGTACTCCTCAATGCCATCGGAAGAATCCCAGAAACATATTCCAGACAGTGATAGCAAAACAGTCATGTAGCTTAGCATCGGCTTCATCTGACCACGTTTGTATTGACCGAGTCATTGGTGCATCCAGCTTAAATTTTAGCTTGTAAGTAGGAATCAGGAGGATAGAATTATGGTCAGATTTGCCAAATGGAGGGCGAGGGAAAGCTTTGTATGAGTCTCTGTATGTGAAGTAAAGTGGTCTAGAGTTTCTTTCCTTCTGGTTGCACATTTAACATGCTGGTGGAAATTTGGTAAAACGGATTTAAGTTTCCCTGCATTAAAGTCCCCAGTCACTAGGAGCGCCGCCTCTGGATGAGCGTTTTCCTGTTTGCTTATGGCGGTTTACAGCTCATTGAGTGCGGTTTTAGTGCCAGCCTCTGACTGTGGTGGTATGTAAACAGCTACGAAAAATACAGATGAAAACTCTCAGTAGATAGTGTGGTCTACAGCTTATCATGAGATACTCCACCGCAGACCAGCAAAAACCTTGAGACTTCCTTAGATATCGTGCACCAGCTGTTGTTTACAAAAATACATAGACCGTTACCCCTCGTCTTACCAAAGGCCGCTGTTCCATCCTACCGATACAGTGTAAAACCCGCCAGCTATACGTTGCTCATGTCATCGATCAGCCACAACACGGTGAAACATACGTTTTTACAGTTTTTAATGTCCCGTTGGTAGTTTAATCTTGCTAGTAGGTCATTGATTTTATTTTCCAATGACTGCATGTTTGCCAATAGAACGGATGGCAGTGGGGGTTTACTCGCTCGCCTACGAATTTTCAGAAGGCAGCCCGAACTCCGGCCCCTTTTTCTCTGTCTTCTCTTCACGCAAATGACTGGGATTTGGGCCTGTTCCCGGGAAAGCAGTATATCCTTCACGTTTTACTCGTTAAAGGAAAAAGCTTCTACCAGTTCGTGGTTCGTAATCGCTGTTCTGATGTCCAGAAGTTATTATTGGTCATAAGAGAGGGTAGCAGCAACATTATGTACAAAATAAGTTACAAACAATGCAAAAAAATAAAAAATTGGTTGGGAGCAAGTAAAACGTCAGCCATCCTCTCCGGTGCCGTTCTACATGACAATGACTAGCAGTTGTTGCAGTGGTGTTGGAGGTCCGGTGGGAACAGTTTGACTGGCCCAATAAAGAGCTGTGTTGGTGCTAGTTAAGCCCGGTCCAAGACCTCTAGCTGGGTTAGGAAGCTAATCACTGTATTACTCTCTCTGCATGGAATGATGCTAGTCAGCTAGATATGAAGCAATCTGTCTTGCCTTGTCTAAAGTAGGAATTGACTACAACCCACTATTGTCCACACACTAGTGCAAATGTGTTAAACTCATTCCATGGAGGGCCTAGTGTCTGATAGTTTTTGTTTTTTCCTTTCAATTAAGAACCTAGACAATCAGGTGATTGGAGTTCCTTACTAATTAGTGACCTTAATTCATCAATCAAGTGCAAGGGAAGAGCGAAAACCAGCAGAAACTCGGCCCTTCGTGGAATGAGTTTGACGCATGTGCACTCGTGTATAGTGCAGGAGTATTCAAATCCTACTCCGGAGATCCGGAGCCTGTTGGTTTTCTGTTCTACCTGACAATACATTGCACCCATCTGGTGTCCCAGGTCTAAACCAGTCCCTGATTAGAGGGTAACAATTTTAAAAAGCAGTGGAACTGGCTTCGAGGTCAGAACAGGAAATGTTTATCAAGTTATACCATTGTCTTACATCAGATCCTACGCAAAACTCCTACGCAAAACTCGTCCCTCAACCAATCTATCTTTGAGGACATGGAACTCATCTCCAAAATTCTAGATTTTGCTTCCTGGTAGTTATGACGCACTGGCAAAACATGTTCCAGCTAGCAGCTTAATGCAAGCTTGTTTGAATGGCCATACGGTAGCTAGTTAGCCATCTTGTTGATGAAGTTGTAAGGCACCGAAGTTATAGGGCTGTTGGTTCTCAGAAATCAGCATGTATCTGATATCTGGCACTGTACCTCGCTACTTTGTAACATTTGGCCAACACAATAACATGGCAGAGAACAGTCAGCTGTGCTGTAGAACTTG
This sequence comes from Oncorhynchus nerka, assembly GCF_034236695.1. Classification (NCBI taxonomy): domain Eukaryota; kingdom Metazoa; phylum Chordata; class Actinopteri; order Salmoniformes; family Salmonidae; genus Oncorhynchus; species Oncorhynchus nerka. The sequence continues at coordinate 21,770,626 of NC_088417.1, forward strand.
GAGCACTAATCTCGGCAGAACAGATATCATAGACTAATTTGTGCATTACAACTTCAGCTAGCAAGAGGAAGTATTCATCATTGACTGTGTAAACAGGCATTGTTAGAGTCTGCATTTCATTTCATATGGATTGATTTGAAACTGGTTCTGCCAGCAAGCAGACACTAATGTGTTAGCTAGCTAATTTCCGTGTACATTTTCACATTTCATAAATACTGACACTACCACCAAAAAAACACCTTAGCTAGATGTAGAATTAGGTAGTGAAGACTTGCTCGCAAAAACAAACACGTCAATATTAGCTACAGCTTTATAGTTTTGGGCAAGATTAACTCTGACCCTTTAGAGCAGGGGTCCCCAAACTTTTTCCTGTGAGGGCCACATAACTTTTCCCTTCTCTGATGGGGGGCCGGTGTCAGTTTGTAACAGAAAAAGGACGATCGTAGGGGAGCTTAAAAAATGTATTGTTTTCCAGAAAGCCACACATAACCAAATAACCCTTTCCAGGTTCTTTACAGAAAAAAAGTCAGGAAACAAATAATAACACTATTAATGAAATAAATAATAACTAAATAACCCTCTCTGAGTTCTTCACAGAAAAAACAGGAAATAAATAATAACTAAATAACTCTCTCTGGGTTCTTCATAGAAAAAAAAGCCATGGAACATTAACTTTCTGTCGTGCCATGCACAATCTTAACAGATAAAAGTTCAGCTCAGTTGTCAGAGCAGAATCTCTCTGACACATATGAGCAGTCTCTTAAAGTTCTTGTGTTCCTTCCTTATAATCCTTTTGTAGGTTCCAGTAGGCTTGTAGACACCGCTGTTTGCAGCTCTCTCATCAACTTCCCTGTGAAAACCACAAAAGAAGCAGGTTGAGAAACTGAACTAAGTGATACAGCAACTACACAGCACAATACATTTCACTACCAGTATGGTTGTAAAGATGGATTTTATCCCAGTAGATTTTATTATGATTATATTTGTTTATGCTCAGAATGACTCATTCAAGTCAGAAAAGTGAGCTTACCTATGTATGTTCATCAGTGTGAACTGTGGGCCTGCATCTGGCTGGTGAGAAGTTGAATATCAGGTTCCATTCTAGTTACAGCCAGTCTCAAGCACTGATGCAAATGTTCATCTGTCAATCTTGATCTCATCGGGGTTTTCAGCAGTTTCATGCGAGAAAAGGTTTTCTCGCAGATATACGTGCTGCCAAAAACTGTGGACATTTTCATTGCGTGTTTTTTGATGTTTGGATATGTGTCGTTTGGGAGGGCGGCATAGAAGTCAATGAGACTGTTGGGCTTGAATGCGTCTTTCAGAACATCACAGTTCTGTAACTCAGCCAACTCCAACTGATATGAAGGCTGGGCTTCATCAATGTCGGCAACAAAGGGGTTCTGAAAAAGACGGATTTCTTTTGCATGAACATGTAGTTCACTGAATCGCACACCGAACTCCGCCTTCAGCATTTCCAGTGCTTCCACGCACTTTTCAGCTGGGAACGGGACCGCTGGGTTCTCTGTCGACAGGTTTTGGGTAGCAGGAAGATGGACGAAGTTGCGCTTTTTCACTTGTTCCTAAAGCAGCGCTAATTTCACCTCAAATGCTTTTATGTGTGAATACATGTCGCAAATGAGTTTCCCCTCGCCTTGTAGCTGCAAGTTAAGGCTGTTAAGTATTTCTGTCACGTCTGTTAAAAATGCGAGGTGCCATTTCCATTCTGGGTCGATCAGCTCTGGGACCGTTTTGTCTTTTAAATGAAGAAATGCGTTAATTTCGGGTAGCAGCTCGTAAAAACGCCTCAAAACTCTGCCCCGGCTCAGCCATCGGACCTCTGTGTAGTACAGCACATCTCCGTGCGTAGACTCCAGTTCAGACAGGAATTCTTGGAACTGCCTGTGTTTAAGTCCCTTTGCTCTGATGAAGTTTATGCACGACACCACAACCTTCATTACAGAATCCCACTTCAACACTTTGCAGCACAGTGCTTGCTGGTGAATTAGGCAGTGGACTCGTAGCGGGCGGTGAGACCCCTTTTTCCAACTCCCGGTTCATGCGTCCTATTAGACCGCGAGTTTCGCCCACCATGCTAGGAGCCCCGTCAGTCGTGATGCTAGCTAGCTTTGACCAGTCCAGGTCCAACTTCTCCATGGTTTGGCACACTTTGTCAAAAATATCCTCTCCCGTTGTAGTCCCTTTGAGACTTTGGAGGGCTGCCAGCTCCTCGCATATCTCAAAGTTTGCGCTAACTCCACGAATAAAAATGAGCAGTTGCGCTGTGTCTTGCACGTCCGTGCTCTCATCCAGTGCTAATGAAAAAAAGTCAAATTCTTTCGTCTTCTGCTGCAGCTGGGCATATACATTACTCCAGATTTCTTCAACGCGTCTGGTGATTGTACTCGCCGACAGACTTACGGCATTAAATGCATCTTTCTTCTCGGGACACACCTCCTCCGCGACAGCATCCATACATTTCTTAACAAACTCTCCGTCAGTGAAAGGCTTACCGCTTCTTGCTATCAGTTTAGCAACCCGAAAGCTGGCCCGAACGGATGCCTGGTTCAGCTGAGCTTGGCGTACAAATGTATTCTGCTGAGATAGTAGTCCACTTTTTAGCTTTGAGAGTTTGTCTGCTCGTATTTGGCCTTGCAAGCTATCGTACTTGTCTTTGTGACGGGATTCATAGTGTCGGCGAAGATTGTATTCTTTGAATACCGCCACCGTCTCTTGACAGCCTTTTCTTTGCATTGAACAAAAAAAAAATTGTTTGTCCACTGCAGGTTAAATACCCTGCATTCTGAATCAATTTTTCTCTTACCTAACCTTTTCGCCATTATTCCGTTCTCTCTTTGACAGGGCCGGGCCTAGGATTTTTTTTCTGGAGGCCAAATAGGAAAAAAATTCGATAGCGTCTCTGGTATTGTTCAGAGGGCCGGGCCAAATGTGCTGACGGGCCGTATCCGGCCCGCGGGCCGTAGTTTGGTGACCACTGCTTTAGAGGATGAAAGGGGAATTCAGTGGACGATGTCACCTTGGTAACGTTTCGAATAGGACAGCATATTGTAGCCGGACTTCTTTTTAGCTATCCCATGAGTGTTTGTGAGTTATCAGACATCTAATGTTGTCATTCATTACTGTATCGCCATTATACAGACAGAGAGAGAGAGATTCCCTCTATATCTAAGTTATATTGAAATCAGCAAAGTAGGTCCTTCATTTGAACAGGGACCAAATCCTCAATGGAGGTAAGATGGATGAAATTATAGAATGATTAAATATGGAGAGGAGGAGGAGGAGGTGATTAAGGGTAGAGGAAAATAGAAATGAGCAGAATTCCCTGTCGCCCTTCACTGATTTGATTAAAAAAAGGGGACACTGGTTTAGTGCGCGTGTGTGTTACCTTGTTCTTTAGCGTGTCCAGGTTTTGTCGGAGGTGTGTGTTGTCGTGTGTTAGCTGGTGTGTGTGTTGTTCCTTCATACTGAGGGTTCTCTTTAGTGAGTCCTGAGTGGCCTTCAGAGCAGACAGGTCCTGCTTCATGTGTCTCAGCATCTCCCCACGCTCATTCACCTACACACACACAAGTCAGAGGTTAGCTAGCTGCACACTCAGACCAACAGAGACTATAGTAGTAGACCAGACAGAGGTTGCACTCCTGGTGTGTGTGTGTATGTGTGTGTGTGTGTGTGTGTTTGTGTGTTCATTGTCTGTCTAGCCTCCTCCTCCCATAGCTAATCTAACACAGAGCTCATGCAACACTGTAATTAATTTGACTTGGCTAGCAGCATCCAGCAGCAGACAGACTGGAGCTCCCAGTTACAGACTGACAGAGAAAGTTTCATTATCACTGTGACTGATCACTGAGCACCAGCCAAAACACACAGGAAATGGTGTGTGTGCAGAGGCACACACACCTCTTCCACAGATTTATTCTGAGCCAGTGTGAGTCTCCTCAGTTCTCTGCTCATCTCCTCCAGTAGTGTCGTCTGAGTCTGGACCTCTGTCTTAGCAGCCACACAACTCTCCTCAGCCTCCTTCAGAGAAGTCTTTAGTGTAAAGATCTGGAAGACACAACACCGATCATGAAAATACATTCTATTTACATATTCTAACATTTCTATTGAGATATGAGAGAGCAAAATAACAAAAACTAAGATCAGATCTGTTGTTTTCTTGAAGATATGATGAACGTTGACATGCATTGGCCATAGTACTATAGTGATGACAGTAAAGTTGTGTTGTAACATGCCTTGTTAGTAGCATTCTCCAGCTGACTGTCTCTGTCCTGTAGCTGCATCCTCAGAGACTGGAGAATACCCTCTGTACTCCTCAACTAGAGGGAGAGAGAGAGAGTTAGGGGGTAAACACACAAATGCACACACACCAGTGTGTGTGTGTGTGTGTGTGCGTGCGCACCAAGGTTGGGATCAATATAATTTCAAAAAGTAAACGAAATTCCAATTCCAAATTTTCCTCATTGAAAACCATTGAGGAGAACTGGAATTTCAGTGTACTTCTGAAATTGAAATGGTATTGATCCCAACCCTGGTGCACACATCTCCTGTGTGAGTATTTCCTGTTGGTTGTGTGAGGTGAGTGAGTGAGCTGCCAGTGACGCTATAACTCCTTCAAGCTACTCCTCCAACACACACACGCACACACACGCACTCACACACACACACGCACTCACACACACACACACATGCACACACACGCACGCACTCACACACACACACAATAAAAACACATCCTTAGTTACAAATACTTACTTACTAGGAATATACATGTGAAAACCCTATTCTCTATACAGAAAGAGCTGAATTTGCCTAGGTTTGAACCTGCTTTCGACTGACCACATTCACAATACTTACTTACTTCCGTCAAGGTCTTTATAACCATCAGAAGAAAACTGGAACCTTTTTAGCTTTAACTCTGATTCTGTTACATCACTCATCCATATCAATACGGCCTTTGATGATACGGCCAAAGTCATTTTCCTCATCTTAAATCCAGCACATCCAAATTATTAAAACTTCACATTTCCCAATCTCAGGTCTCAATTCTCTGAAGGCATAGGCAGGAAGTTGGGAAGTCCCAAAAGAATATGAGATTTGTGAATTTGTTCAAACGAAGGTGCTTAAATGTGAACGATCATATTATCTAGCCTCTATGGAGAGAGAGACCAATCTGAGGAGGACTAGAATGGACTCATTACTTCTGCAATCAAAGTGGGTTCCCACCTCCCCTTTCCTCTCTTCCTCCCTCTCCTTTTCTTTCACTGTCCTACGTTCTCTCTATCAAAGTGGAGGAGGAGGAGGAGGAGGAGGAGGAGGAGGAGAGCGGCTTGGGCAAATCCTTGATTGGCTGAAGTCTATCCTGTATTTAGGATTAAAATGAATAGGTAGAGAACAATGTGTGGGTTAGAAAGAAAGAGAGAGAGGGGGAGAGAGGGAGAGAGAGAGGGAGAGAGAGGGGGAGAGAGGGAGAGAGAGAGAGGGGGGGGACAAAGAGACAGAGAGAGAGATAGACAGAAAGAGAGGGGGTGACCAATATAATTGAATTAAGAAGGTTTGAAGCCAGAACATTTCTATAAGCAGTTAGAAGTATGAGGCGAGAACAAGCAGAGATACAATTACCATCTAATAAAAAAAGAGATTAGAAACTCACTGAGTAGGGTTATGTCTACCCACGGGACAACCTTCATGTGACCTTTCTCAGTTCCGAAGTGAGATACACTGTATACGGCTGCTCTTATTCAGACTGTCAGACACAACACGCAGTGCGTAGGCACACACCATCAGATAATAAAGAAACAGTTGAGATGGGAAGCTGCTGCTACAGACAATTCATTAAGTCATTTGTCTAATGAGCTCTTTAGAGCTGCTTTTGGCAGCAGATAGGAATTCATTAACATGGCTAATTGAATTAAACAGGTGCTGATTTCACAGCTGCTTTGCGTTCGCAAACACACGCTGTTGAGACGGAACTACAGGTGGTGTGTGAGGGAGAGAGCGTATGAGGGGTGGAGCGGGTGAGTGCTTGTCTTTGATGGTCTCTCTCAATGGAACCTTGGCACTCAACCAAAAACCAAATGATATGCAGATCAAGTGGTGTGTGTGCTCCTGCTTCTCGCTGAGTGTGTGTGTGTATACATGTGCTTGAGCTTCAATGGAGCCTGTATGCCCTTGAGATAAACACATGGCATATTAGTAAACACTAAATATGACCTATTGTCTACGGCATGGTCTATGGAGATGAGATGGAGTATTGTTGTGTTGAATATACATTAGAGAGACAGCTGGCTGAACCGCATTGGAATCAATTCCATTTCAGTCAGTTCAGGAGACTTGAGGAGATAGAAAATAATGTGCACTTTTCAAAGAGTACTTTTCAACCTCTGAATTACCTGAATTGAATCGACCCCAAAACTCTGTCTCGTCTTTCTCTCTCTCACCTGATCCCTGGCAGAGGTGTGTTTCTCCCTCACATTATTCAGGTCTTCGGTTATCCGTTTCATTCCTTCTTCCTTCTCCTCCAGTCTCCTCCCATACTCATCACTCAGTTCGGTCCTCACCTCCACCATTTTGGCCTCTGCCTGAAACACAGTCGTACTCACACTCAGTATTACAGGCACCCACACTCAGTCACTGTCACACAGTAGGGTCTGAATTACTGCCACCATTTTATTTTGACAATTCAAATACGCTGTCACACAGTGAAAGAGAAATACTAAGCTCACAAAAACTTGATGATTTCGACAACTATTACAACGATGATCTAACTATGTAGCAGAGAAAGGAGAGATTAGACATTAGATATGGAACCTTGATATGAAACTAATCACACATCAGCATTGTACCAGATCTTCAGTTTCTTGGAAATTTCTCGCATGGAATAGCCTTCATTTCTTAGAACAAGAATAGACTGACGAGTTTCAGAAGAAAGGTCTTTGTTTCTGGCCATGTTGAGCCTTAATCGAACCCACAAATGCTGATGCTCCAGATACTCAACTAGTCTAAGGAAGGCCAGTTGAATTGCTTCTTTAATCAGTACAACAGTTTTCAGCTGTGCTAACATAATTGCAAAAGGGTTTTCTAATGATCAATTAGCCTTTTAAAATGATAAACTTGGATTAGCTAACACAACGTGCCATTGGAACACAGGAGTGATGGTTGCTGATAATGGGCCTCTGTACGCCTACATAGATATTCCATTTTAAAAAATCTGCCCGTTTCCAGCTACAATAGTCATTTACAACATTAACCATGTCTACACTGTATTTCTGATCAATTTGATGTTATTTTAATTGACAGAAAATGTGCTTTTCTTTTAAAAACAAGGACATTTCTAAGTGACCCCAAACTTTTGAACGGTAGTGTATATGTTTTTTTATTTAAAAAATGTACACATATTTATCCCCTTATTTTTGTTGGCAGAAAACTACCTCTGTACTTCCATTCATTTGTATGGGTTACCTTCAGACGAGTCCCGTGACGCTGGGGGTCGTAGAGCAAAACAGAGAACACTGTCGTGTTCGTGAGAGTCTCCCCTTTTCATAGAGTTTGTAGCCAAACTGTTCGGACGCTACAAACGTTTTCGCGAGAAGACCGATTTTTCGGAATGTCTCCTAGTCTGACAAACACCGCTGTAGCTCGGCTACCAGCCACCGCAGATGCGGAATGCTGACATAGGCGGATACGGAGGATTGAGATGCAGCCCATGCAAAACTGATATCGCTAGATAAAAGGGACCAAACATACAACAACACACACACTGATTCATTTCACCCTCTCATCTGTCCTACCCTTCCCCTTCAAGCCCTCGGCTAAGGGTGAATATCAAATCAGTTCCTGTTTTAATTTCTCAATAGCGAAGTGTAATTTGTTATTACGAGACAATATATACATATACCGAAATACAGATTGTGTGTGTGTGTGTGTGTGGTGTCAGACACAGGGGCTGACAAATGACTTCACTCCAGATTGCTTTACATCACAAATCATTGTCACATTATAATACCCCTAATGCAAATACACGTGTGCGTGCGTGTGTGGTGCAAGTATGTGTGTGTATGGTGTGCATGTGTTTGAGTGTGTGTGTGTGAGTTTGTGTGTGTTGTATCCCTGTATCACTGGCGAGCTCATTGCTCTCAGAAATCAAAGTTAAATGGATCATCTATCATCAGAATATACTGTATGTCTGGAACACTTGTCTCCGTCTCACTCTGTGTGGGTGTGTGTGTGTGAGCGGTGTGTGGGTGCGGTGTGTGTGTGTGTGCCTGGTTGTGATTAATGTGCTGCATTGGGCTGTTCAGCTATGCATGTTGGTGAGTTTATCGTTTGATGCTGGCTCCAATTAAACTCCTTTAAAGTGACTGATGGCTTTAAGACTCTGTCCATCAATAAAGGCCATCCAGGCCTTTGCACCAGGATATGTCATTCTCACACTAACTAATGTCCTCTTGACTTGCAGGCACTGTGTGTGTGTTTCCACTACACTATCTTATAAAAGACCACAATATATCTTGCCCAGTTGTCCTATCCCCAGACCCAGTAATCTGATATATCATAGATATTAATTTTCATGTAACTCTAATGACAGACTCTGATATTGTTATTATGCCTGCATCAGCCAAAATACACACACAGAGAAAATGGCATATGTGTCTTACGGGAGGGGGGATTGAGTTGTGTTTGAGAATAGGCTGTTTGCAGGATTTGCAAGAAGGGATTTTCATTTGTAGAGGGGAGGAGGAAGGGAGGAAGGGTGAGGAGAGAAATACGGAGATGGTAGGGGGTGGAGAGGACATTGAATGATGACACACGGTGTGTGTGTGTGTGTGTGTCTGTGTGGTTGTGTGTGTGTGTGTGTGTGGGGGGGGGGGGGGGTAAATAATAGGGTATCTATATGGGGTTTAACATTTGATGGCTACGGCACATGGCTCAGGCCTATCTCACACTCAACTGAATACCACACGCCTGGGAATCTCAATCTCCGTGTCCGTGTCCGTGTGTGTGTGTGGATATAGGGTAGTAATATAAAATAGACGGTATAGCTCCGAAGACTCCAGAGAAGACATGTCTCTTAAGAGAAACACCCTCGGTCTCACCCCATCCCCTACCTTTCAGCCCTCTACCACCTCACCATTAAACCTACTACCCCTCGGTCTCACCCCTTCCCCTACCACTCAGCCCTCTACCACCTCACCATTAAACATACTACCCCTCACACTCACCCCTTCCCCTACCTTTCAGCCCTCTACCACATCACCATTAAACCTACTACCCCTCGGTCTCACCCCTTCCCCTACCACTCAGCCCTCTTCCACCTCACCATTAAACCTACTACCCCTCGGTCTCCCCCTTCCCCTACCTCTCAGCCCTCTACCACCTCACCACCTCACCATTAAACCTACTACCCCTCACCCTCACCCCTTCCCCTACCTCTCAGCCCTCTACCACCTCACCATTAAACCTACTACCCCTCGGTCTCACCCCTACCTCTCAGCCCTCTACCACCTCACCATTAAACCTACTACCCCTCACCCTCACCCCTTCCTCTCAGCCCTCTACCACCTCACCATTAAACCTACTACCCCTCGGTGTCACCCCTTCCCCTACCTCTCAGCCCTCTACCACCTCACCATTAAACCTACTACCCCTCGGTCTCACCCCTTCCCCTACCCTACCTCTCAGCCCTCTACCACCTCACCATTAAACCTACTTACCCCCCCTCACCCTCACCCCTTCCCCTACCTCTCAGCCCTCTACCACCTCACCATTAAACCTACTACCCCTCACCCTCACCCCTTCCCCTACCTCTCAGCCCTCTACCACCTCACCATTAATCCTACTACCCCTCACCCCTTCCCCCTACCTCTCAGCCCTTACCACCTCACCATTAAACTTACTACCCCTCACACTCACCCCTTCCCCTACTCCTCAGCCCTCTACCACCTCACCATTAAACCTACTACCCCTCACCCTCACCCCTTCCCCTACCTCTCAACCATCTACCACCTCACCATTAAACCTACTACCCCTCACTCTCACCCCTTCCCCTACCTCTCAGCCCTCTACCACCTCACCATTAAACCTACTACCCCTCACCCTCACCCCTTCCCCTACCTCTCAGCCCTCTACCACCTCACCATTAAACCTACTACCCCTCACCCTCACCCCTTCCCCTACCTCTCAGCCCTCTACCACCTCACCATTAATCCTACTACCCCTCACCCCTTCCCCTACCTCTCAGCCCTTTACCATCTCACCATTAAGCCTACTACCCCTCGGTCTCACCCCTTCCCCTACCTCTCAGCCCTCTACCACCTCACCATTAAACCTACTACCCCTCACCCTCACCCCTTCCCCTACCTCTCAGCCCTCTACCACCTCACCATTAATCCTACTACCCCTCACCCCTTCCCCTACCTCTCAGCCCTTTACCACCTCACCATTAAACCTACTACCCCTCGGTCTCACCCCTTCCCCTACCTCTCAACCCTCTAACACATCACCATTAAACCTACTAGCCCTCACACTCACCCCTTCCCCTACGTCTCAGCCCTCTACCACCTCACCATTAAACCTACTACCCCTCACCCTCACCCCTTCCCCTACCTCTCAGCCCTCTACCACCTCACCATTAATCCTACTACCCCTCACCCCTTCCCCTACCTCTCAGCCCTTTACCACCTCACCATTAAACCTACTACCCCTCACACTCACCCCTTCCCATACGTCTCAGCCCTCTACCACCTCACCATTAAACCTACTACCACTCACCCTCACCCCTTCCCCTACCTCTCAACCATCTACCACCTCACCATTAAACCTACTACCCCTCACTCTCACCCCTTCCCCTACCTCTCAGCCCTCTACCACCTCACCATTAAACCTACTACCCCTCACCCTCACTATCCACCCGCCCCTCTCTGTCCTCTGCTGTGTAGTCCAATGGTATTAGCTGTGTGTTGATATTTAGATGGATGAGTGGAGAGTAAGGAAGAGAAAAGACCCAAACACACCACACCGACACACACACACCCTTACAGCCCCTCAGCGCTCTCCTGTCCTCACAAGCATGGTTTCCCCCTCTAATTGCTGCCATTCGTCAGTGTGTGTGTGTGTGTGTGTGTGTGTGTGTGTGTGTGTGTGTGTGTGTGTGTGTGTGTGTGTGTGTGTGAGTGTGGTATAGGGCTGCCACAGCACCACCTAAAGTCCCCTGTCAGTACTACAGTGTTTGCTACTGCCTCAGTCACACCTCAACAACTACAGCAATCTACCATTCAACTGTCTCACTGCAAGGTTGCCACCAGGCACGCACACAAAGCTCTCATTTAACACACAGCTCTCAGTTAATACACACACAGCTCTCATTTAACACACACACACATACACACACACACACAGAACTGTATATTATTGTTATCATATGAGGGACATTGTCATTGTTAACGGTCATGATGATCAATCTAAATGAAAAACACTCGCAGACAGAAACTAAAGAAAAACTCACACAGTGCTTCAATAGACTGCAACCTTATACAACACTGATACATATTTCCGTACTGGATTAAAACCAATTCAGATATTTGAATCTCTCTCTCTGTCCATCTCTCTGTATCTCAAGCTCAGTGAATAGTGGAAGCAAACTGTATTTGAATGGTTAAACAACAACAGTTAATGTTGTCTATTATTCATTCAATCACAATCACATTATAATGTGCTGATTAGTTACACTGCCTGGCTTCTATGTTCCTATAAGAAGCCTTTAAGTATTTTGTAATGTAGCAATTTATAGATTTTTTATTCGTATTCTACATCATTGTCTGTCAGTTTTACGTCCCAGCGCCAGACAATCTACAATTGAATATGTTATAAATGAGTGTTTCCCTCACAACCAATCAACTACAGCAATCTACACCTAACACAGACACCTTATCAATCAGAGGATCACACTGTCACACACACATATACGTACACAGCCATCAGTCAGCTTCATCAAACTAACTCATCTATCTTACGGTCTGTCTGTGAAGCCAGGGAGGAACAGTTGTCCAACCTTAGCATTCGTCAGAATTACAGTCTGATATTAACAACACACAGAAATATTCATCTTGGAGGTAAACACTAACCGGCTTAAAAAAGAAAATGAGATTATTTTACAGGAATATCCTCACAGAGGACCTCAGGGGTAATGAGGAGAACAGGAGGCTGTTTACACCCCCCCCCCCCCTCTCTCTCTCTCTATAAGTCCCTCTCTCCTCTACAGTCCCTCACTCTTTCTCAGGTGAGATTTGAAAAGGTATGATTACTTCGTATGTGCGTTCACATTCATATGTTTGTGCACGCACGCATGTGTGTGTGAGAGAGTAGGATTGCCTAGGATCCCTGTCTCACTCCCTCTCTCTCTGTCCTATTCATATTTCACCTTCAATTTCATTTTTCATCAGTCAGGGAGCTGCCTGCCGCAGTGATTCAATTATGCTTTGTGATTGGCCCGCTGGCATCCTGAAGGGTCACGGAAAGGTTAAAGAATTCAGTGGCACAAACATGATTATGGCTCTGTAGCGTCTGATCAGAACCGCTGCTTATCACAGAACACTGGACCTGACTGGCTGGTTGTGTGCCTAGAGGTTCTGGAGGGGTTTACATGTTCACTGTTCAAAACAAATGTTTACATGTTGTGGTAGTTTATATTGAACTCGTAGGCACACACAGCCGAGGACCCAAATTACAGCTACTCATTGACACGGAGGCAGGCAGACATTAAATCCTTGTTATACACGGAGCGAATAGGCAATGTAATGACATCAACTCTCATCTCCCCAATACTACCTAGAGACAGGAGCTATATAATAAGTCTGACTAATATCCAGCTGTGTTTCTTGATACTACGGAGATACTGAATAGGTTGCAATACAAACATGTACACTCTGCCCTCCCTGCATCTATCCATATCCTCACTGGGGCCGAGCTCCCTGCCATCCAGGACCTCTATATCAGGTGGTGTGAAAGGAAGGCCAGGAAAATCATTAAAAAGACTCCTGTCACCGAAGCCATAGACGGTTCTCTCTGCTACCGCACGGCCATAGGTACAGGGTCCTTAACAGCTTATATTCCCAAGCCATAAGACGGCTAAATAGATAACAAAATGGCTACACAGACTATCAGAGTTGACGCTTGTAATTTATTTATATTTTTGCACTGACTGTATGCACATTCACAGGGCCCTAAACACTCACACAGACACACACAAAAATTCACTCCATCATCGGCTCACACACATAACATGCACATACAGTACCAGACAAAAGTTTGAACACACCTACTCATTACAGGGTTTCTCTTTATTTTTGTAGAATAATAGTGAAGACATAAAAACAATGAAATAACACATTAGGAATCATGTAGTAACCAAAAAAGTGTTAAACAAATATATTTTATATTTGAGATTCTTCAAAGTAGCCACCCTTTAGCACTGTTGGCATTCTCTCAACCAGCTTCATGAGGTAGCCACCTGGAATGTATTTCAATTAACAGGTGTACCTTGTTAAAAGTTAATTTGTGGAATTTCTTTCCTTCTTAACAAGGTTGTGGTGGTATACAAAATAAAGTATGGTATTTTACCAAATAGGGCTATGGCAAGAACAGCTCAAATAAGCAAAGAGAAATGACAGTCCATCATTACTTTAAGACATGACGGTCAGTCAATGCAGTGGGAACTCCTTCAAGACTGTTGGGAAAAGTATTCCAGGTGAAGCTGGTTGAGAGAATGCCAAGAGTGTGCAAAGCTGTCATCAAGGCCAAAAGGTGGCAACTTTGAAGAATCTCAAATATAAAATATAATTGGATTAGTAACCAATTGGTTACTACATGATCCCATATGTGTTATTTCATAGTTTTGATGTCTTCACTATTATTCTACAATGTAGAAAATAGTAAAGATAAATAAAAACCCTTGAAAGTGTAGGTATGTCCAAACTTTTGACTGGTATTGGATATTTATACTGACTCTACCTACACACACAAACCCACTCAAATACAGTTGAAGTCGGAAGTAGCCAAATACATATAAACTCATCTTTTCACAATTCCTGACATTTAATCCTAGTAAACATTCCCTGTCTTAGGTCAGTTAGGATCACCACTTTATTTTAAGAATGTAAAATGTCAGAATAACAGTACAGAGAATTATTTAATTCAGCTTTTATTTCTTTCATCACATTCCCAGTGGGTCAGAAGTTTACATACACTCGAATGGTATTTGGTAGCATTGCCCACAATAAATTGGGTGAATTTTGGCCCATTCCTCCTGATAGAGCTGGTGAAACTGAGTCAGGTTTGTAGGCCTCCTTGCTCTTCACACGCCTTTTCAATTCTGCCCACAAATGTTCTATAGGATTGAGGTCAGGGCTTTGTGATAAGCACTCTCCAATACCTTGACTTTGTTGTCCTTAAGCCATTTTGCCACAACTTTGAAAGTATGCTTGGGGTCATTGTCCATTTGGAAGACACATTTACGACCAAGCTTTAACTTCCTGAATGATGTCTTGAGATGTTGCTTCAATATATCCACATAATTTTCCTCCCTCATGACGCAATCTATTTTGTGAAGTGCACCAGTCCCTCCTGCAGCAAAGCACCCCCACAACATGATGCTGCCACCCCCGTGCTTCACTGTTAGGATGGTGTTCTTCGAATTGCAAGCCACCCCCTTTATCCTCCAAACATAACGATGGTCATTTTGGCCAAACAGTTCTATTTTTGTTTCATCAGACCAGAGGACATTTCTCCAAAAAGTACGATCTTTGTCCCCATGTGCAGTTGTAAACCGTAGTCTGGCTTTTTATGGCGGTTTTGGAGCAGTGGCTTCTTCCTTGCTGAGTGGCCTTTCAGGTTATGTAGATATAGGACTCATTTTACTGTGGATATAGATACTAATGTAACTGTTTCCTCCAGCATCTTCACAAGGCTGTTATTCTGGGAATGATTTGCACTTTTCACACCAAAGCACGTTCATCTCTAGGAGACAGAACGCACCTTCCTGAGTGGTATGAAGGCTGCGTGGTCTCATGGTGTTTATACTTGCGTACTATTGTTTGTACAGATGAACGTGGTACCTTCAGGTGTTTGTAAATTGCACCCAAGGATGAAACAGACTTGTGGAAGTCTACAATTTTTTTCTGAGGTCTTGGCTGATTTCTTTTGATTTTCCCATGATGTCAAGCAAAGAGGCACTGAGTTTGAAGGTAGGCCTTGAAATGCATCCACAGGTACACCTCCAATTGACTAAAATGATGTCAGTTAGCCTATCAGAAGCTTCTAAAGCCATGACGTCATTTTCTGGAATTTTCCAAGCTGTTTAAAGGCACAGTCAACTTAGTGTATGTCAACTTCTGACCCACTGGAATTGTGATACAGTGAACTATAAGTGAAATAATCTGTCTGTAAACAATAGTTGGAAAAATTGACTTGTGTCATGCCCAAAGTAGACGTCCTAACCGACTTGCCAAAACTATAGTTTGTTAACAAGAAATTTGTGCAGTGGTTTAAAAACAAGTTTTGATGACTCCAACTTAAGTGTATGTAAACTTCCGACTTCCGACTGTACAATCATCATATGCTGCTACTCTGTTTATCATCCTGATGCCTAGTGACCCCTATACTTTTCTACCTCTATCACTCCAGTTTCCCTGCTGATTGTAAATATGGTATCATAAACTGGGTGGTTAGAGCCCTGAATGGTGATTGGCTGACAAAAAAATTATTTTTACTGCTCTAATTACGTTGGTGCAGTTTATAATAGCAATAAGGCACCTCAGGGTTTTGTGGTATATGGCCAATATACCACGACTAAGGGCTGTGTCCAGGCACTGTGCTTGTGACATTAAAACTTGAAACATATGTTCTAACAGAGGATATCCTTGCTGCATAACTAAATGGTAACGTCTTCACAAGACATAATCTAATGCAATGTGACGAGAAATAATCATGATGCTTTTGTTTCCTGAGCCTGTTTCTGAGTGATGGCTTTGTGACGAACGAACGAACGAACGAACAAGCACACACACACACACACATTCCTCCAAGGGGAGGTAAGATGTGAATAATACATTAGCAGATTCATATTGGGAGTGATGCTTGTCAATCAAACTCCCCCCAAAAACACAAGCCATCAGGGAGGATTCAGAGAGACTCTATTTAGGTCTGGTGTGTGTGTGTGTGTGTGTGTGTGTGTGTGTGTGTGTGTGTGTGTGTGTGTGTGTGTGTGTGTGTGTGTGTGTGTGTGTGAGAAAGTGAGACACGGTCAGTCGATGGGGCTGTTTGGCGCTAGATTCCCCTGGCGAGGCCTAATTGACGGTGCGACGGCCAAATCTGTCCCCCTCTCCAACGCCTCCCTGTACTATATTCAATATGGCTATTTACATGGCCCGCGTCAGTGAGCAAACAAGCTCATTTAAAAGTTCACATGCTAATGTGTGACATTTAAAGCAAACTTTACACGGGGAAAGGACACGCAACAATAGATTTTGATTCTTTTCTTGTCCGTGAATCTCATCAGGCATCTTCCATATTTATGAGTGGGAGAACAAAGGGACACCTTAGCAGAGGAGGGAGGGAGGGGAGGGGTGCTGGAGTGTGGTTTGGAGGGTGACAATACACATGTTGACAAATAAACAAGTTCTCCATTACATCTGGAGTAGTGTGTGTGTGGACTCGTTGTGTGTATGCTAAGTCTGTGTGAGCTGTATCTATTGTGTGCACATGGAAGTGTGTGTGTGTATGTACCTGGCGCATAGTTTGCGTGTGTGAGCTCTGGACTTGATCCAGCTGAGACTGTAGGCGAGCCGTGTCCTCTACCCTCATTCTGCTCTCTCTCTGGGTCTCACACAGCCTCCTCTCCTGGGTCTGCAACTAACACACACACACACACCACACACACACACACAGTAGAAAGAGACAGATATTCAAACTACCCTATCCCCAACACCAGCTCTATCTCTACCTACCTCTGATAAAAGAGTCTTCTCTCTCTGTCTGAGAGTCAGAATATCCCTCCTCTGTCTCTCTTCCTCCTCCCTGACACTCTCCACCTGGAACAGACACAAAAAGAAACAGATAGGAACAATTAAAACAGAGACCTGCTAAATTATTCTCAGTACTAAGGTATTTTTGGCAGAGATAGTGCATGTTAGCATAGGTAAAAATGCAGAGAGAAAGAGAAAGAGAGAGAGATAGAGAAAGAGAGACCACTATATGACGCCTCCAGCCATCCTCACTCCACTACCCCCAGACATCGACCAGACCCAACCGAGACAGGACAGGGACGAGTGGAGCCCATCACACCCCATCTCCCCAGCCAGAACAGGGCTATATCCCTCCCTGCTCTGTTCATTCACTAGAGCATGCTCCCACCATGATCCTGCCTATTGATTTCAGCTTAAGTAATGAGCCAGCTTATCCAAAAATCTTTAGCGTTTGGGCTCAAGTTAAGGGAGTCGATGGGGGCCATTTCCCTTTCTGAAAAGCACATGCAGACTTTTTATGTACGGAGGGACAAGACAAATCCTGAAGCTGATAAATCAATAGGGCTTTCTGTCGATGGACACACACACACACACACACAGCTGACTAATGGTCTTTTTTAAGGCAATTAAAGTGAGCTGTAAACGTATGAAGGCCAATCAATGTGGATGTGGGTCTATTATCAGTGCTTTAACACTGATATACTGTGTGTGTGTTTGTGTTTTAGTCTATTATCAGTGCTTTAACACTGATATACTGTGTGTGTGTTTGTGTTTTAGTCTATTATCAGTGCTTTAACACTGCATTAGAAGAGGCTTTAAAGAGCAGCTAGGGGTCTAGCTGAGGTGTGTTGAAATCATTTATCTAGAACAGTAGAGACCTCAACATGTCACTACAGGACACTATTCTACTGCACTGCCCCCTTCTGCCAGAACTCAAAGTGAATCCAAGCCAATTCATTGTAGAACAATACCAAAGTTTATTTGTATATTCTATTTCCGGATTAATTCAATGTTCACACCAGTAGAAAACATGGAAATGTAGTAAATTGAAAATGTAAGGAAAACTAACTCCGCCAGCTTAGTCCGTCGCTTTAGGCTTTCCCTCGCTGTTCTCAGCTTTGCCAAAGATGAGGAGCGCGTTGGTAAAACCAGCATACAGACAACACTTCCCTAAGGTAATTGGTTCCACATTAATATATTCATTCGACTGTGATTTGTACATCAGCAAAAAAGCTTCCCCTTTGATGTTTCATGCTGTGCCCCCCCTCATTCTCTCACACACACACACCTGTCCATATTCCCTCAGATATGAAACCAATGAAATTGACATTTTATATCTGTGGGGGGGTCTACAACCTAAATCAGTATAAAAATAAGATAGTGAGACTTGGTCATGCTGTGTGGAGAATGTAGATTGGCATGGTGATCGATTAGGCTTGGTTCAGAGGGTGGCTACAGGAGTGACTGGGAGACTGGTCATGCGGAAGAGAGAAGCAGCGGACTACGGAGCCCTGGACCCAGGTCAACACAACGTCAAACCTTAAGAGTCTACGGCGGGGGTGGGGGGTTCTACGAAGCTAAAATATGGAATTGTTAGCTATTTGATGAAACATTGAATTTGGCATTACTGCTATTAGCCCATAGAAACACATTGAATAACAGTTCATATACGGAAAAACAGATCGTCAAAAGGAGGTTTGTTTTAAAGTGTCTGTCCTACTGTACATGTGAGCGATATAAGAAAGATTAGGATTTCTTTTTTTTATGGACCCATATTTAACCTCTTATTTTTGGCACCAAACTACTTTCATATATACTTCCATAAATGTTTTAAACTGGTACCAGGCTACCATTAGAGCTAGACCCTTAGAGGAGTCTTGTGAGGCTTGTCTCGTCTTTCCAAATAGTGGGCATATTAGATTGTAGGCCAAACCGTTTTCTGTCAAACACTGCTGTACCCCGTAACCCCGGCCACCTTCCACCGCAGACGCGGAAGGCCGACATTGGCGGATGCGGTGGATTGAGACGCTGCCCACGCAACAACAAACAAACTCCAGATATCTCGAGTTTAAACAGACAGATTTTGCAAATGCCTTACTTGTATGGCATATGAAAATGGTAGTAGCAATTAAATATGGTGTATGAATATGGTAGTAGCAATTAAATATGGTAGTAGCTCCACCTTTCCCTCTGATAGGCCTATAAGCAATGGCAAAAATCCCACCTAGCCTATCTATCTATATATCTATATATCTATCCATCCAATAATTTGTGTCTAGGGGCTAGGAGCTGTTTCTGGACAGAGCCATGGAGAAAGAAAAGGAAAAACATTTGAGGTGATTTCTATTTCAAAGTTACATTGTCCTAATAGAATGTCAAACAATTTGACCTGGGATCGAAAATACATCCCTTGAAAATGTTTTGATAATTGTTTTTAATCAAAGTGATGTTTTTGTGGCATTTTGGTCAATGGACAAATAGTGACCTTACCTTGAGAAGAATGGTGCATCACATTGGCTGGGTTTTGATGAACAAACAAGTTGAAGGTGTGTCAAGGCTTGACCCCTTACTGTCCAATCAGAACGTGCTCCAAATATGTGATTGCTTCAAGTTGTGTATTTATGGTCTTTTATGTATTGCGTTGTCATCAACTCCAATTCAAATGTTAGTCCTTTATAGCCTTGTTTGTTAAATAGCCTACAGAAACTAAATAACAAAATGTAGGCCTATCTCATATTTGCTTAATATGTTGAACACGTTTTTGAACAGTAATTGCATGGCTTCCATATGGAAATATATTGATAACATAGCATTCACACTGATATTGGCCTACTGTAAAATGCATTATGTCTGAGCCATGGACATGCCTAACGTTGTCAATAAGCAAGATTGAATTCACTATTGATAAGACCTAAAAAATAAAGTGAATAATTCTAATCAAATGTAACAACAACTTGTTTTGAATAGGCTATGTCTAAATATAGTTACAGACACCATAATTGCTCCCCGTGGGAATATAATATTAGGCCTATGACAACGTAGAATATGGAGGGTGACACGCACATCCTAACTTTTGACAGGAGCTGGAAACAGATGTAATATAAAGAGAAAAGGGGGAACGTCCACTCACCGTTAATGCTCTGAAATATACACGGACTGTACAAAACATTATGAACGCTTTCCATAACAGACTGACCAGGTGAAAGAAAGCTATGTTCCCTTATTGATGTCACTTGTTAAATCCACTTTAAATCAGTGTAGATGAAAGGGAGGAGACCGGTTAAATGATTTTCAAGCCTTGAGACAATTGAGGCATCAATTGTGCATGTGTCCCATTCAGAGGGTGAATGGGCAAGACGCTTCTGGGATTTTTATGCTCAACAGTTTCCCATGTGTGTCAAGAATGATCCACCACCCAAAGAACATCCAGTCAACTTCAAACAACTGTGGGAGGCATTGGAGTCAACATGGGCAACATGTAGAGTCCATGCCCCAGATGAATTGAGGCTGTTCTGAGGGGAAAAGGAGGGGGTGCAACTTAATATTGTGTTCTTAATGTTTTGTACACTCAGCGTATATAGCTATTGCCTGTCATCACGGTTGATATGGCCAGTAGCCCTAGTGGCATTCCCACGTGAAAGGTAAACAAACGGTCTAATATAGCCTAGAAGCAGGTTCAGCACCACGGACAGCGATCTGAATTCCCACGATTTGACAGTTCGGTCCAACAGAGGAAGGTCAAAGATGCTTTTCAAAAAACTTTTTACAAAATTATGAACAAATACAATAAGCAGTCTTTTTAAATAACTTAATGTTATTTAAACTTAATGTCCTACAGTCACTGACACATTTCATGCAATGGGCATCGCACATAATGAATCCAAACATTTCACAGAAGCTGGACAAAAATAATGTCCAATATAAATAAAAAAGAGGAATGTCTTGACTGTTTTGCTGCTCGGGATATTTTTATAAAACGTGGGTGATGTACATAAGGTTAAATCCATGCCATAACCAATTGCGTTATAGGTAAGACCAGATTTTAGTCGGTCTTAAATATCGGTCTTAAATATCCCTTGTTGCGCTCACTGAAATTGGCATATTGGCACGTTTTTAATTTCTTCGAGATTGGGGGCGCTCTTTTAATTTTTGGATAAAAAACGTTCCCGTTTTAAACAAGATATTTTGTCACGAAAAGATGCTCGACTATGCATGTAATTGACAGCTTTGGAAAGAAAAAACTCTGATGTTTCCAAAACTGCAAAGATATTATCTGTGAGTGCCCCAGAACTAATGCTACAGGCGAAACCAAGATGAAATTTCATACAGGAAATGCCCCAGATTCTGAAGGCGCTGTGTTCCAATGTCTCAATATATGGCTGTGAATGCGCCAGGAATGAGCCTGCACTTTCTGTCGTTTCCCCAAGGTGTCTGCAGCATTGTGACGTATTAGTAGGCATATCATTGGAAGATTGACCATAAGAGACTACATTTACCAGGTGTCCGCCCGGTGTCCTGCGTCGAAATTATTGCGTAATCTCCAGGTCCATGCGCGTTCCATTTCTTCAGAGGAGAAACCAAACTGCCACGAATGATTTGTCATCGATAGATATGTGAAAAACACCTTGAGGATTGATTCTAAACAACGTTTGCCATGTTTCTGTCGATATTATGGAGTTAATTTGGAAAAAAGTTTGCGTTGTAATGACTTTATTTTCAGGGTTTTTCTTACCCAAACGTGATGAACAAAACGGAGCGATTTGTCTACACAAATAATATTTTTGGAAAAACTGAACATTTGCTATCTAACAGAGTCTCCTCATTGAAAACATCTGAAGTTCTTCAAAGGTAAATTATTTTATTTGAATGCTTTTCTTGTTTTTGTGAAAATGTTGCATGCTGAATGCCAGGCTTAATGCTATGCTAGGCTATCAATACTCTTACACAAATGCTTGTTTAGCTGTGGTTCAAAAGCATATTTTGAAAATCTGAGATGACAGTGTTGTTAACAAAAGGCTAAGCTTGAGAGCTAATATATTTATTTAATTTCATTTGCAATTTTCATGAATAGTTAACGTTGCGTTATGCTAATGAGCTTGCGGAGAGAATTACACTCCTGGATACAGATTTTTTTCGTAGCCAAACGTGATGAACAAAACGGAGCGATTTGTCCTACACAAATAATCTTTTTGGAAAAACTGAACATTTGCTATCTAACCGAGAGTCTCCTCATTGAAAACATCTGAAGTTCTTCAAAGGTAAATGATTTTATTTGAATGCTTTTCTTGTTTTTGTGAAAATGTTGCATGCTGAATGCTAGGCTTAATGATATGCTAGGCTATCAATACTCTTACATAAATGCTTGTTTAGCTATGGTTCAAAAGCATATTTTGAAAATCTGAGATGACAGTGTTGTTAACAAAAGGCTAAGCTTGAGAGCAAATATATTTATTTTATTTCATTTGCGATTTTCATGAATAGTTAACGTTGCGTTATGGTAATGAGCTTGAGGCTATAAATAGGATCCCGGATACGGGATTGCTCGACGCAACAGGTTAAGGACACACTTCAAATATTTCCACCCCTCCCACCTCAGTGCAAGAAAGCGGATGTTAGACAGGTAAATTGACAAACCTGGCGTAAGGGATGGAAAATGCCAGTGCGCCAGTTTTTACATAACAAAATTGCAAACTAACATTTGAGATTTGCGAGTCCTTACCGGCAGATGAAAAGCCCTCAGTTTAGTTATCTATAAGTACCTAGGTGTCTGGCTAGACTGCAAACTCTCCTTCCAGACTCACATCAAACATCTCCAATCGAAAATCAAATCAAGAGTCGGCTTTCTATTCCGCAACAAAGCCTCCTTCACTCACGCCGCCAAGCTTACCCTAGTAAAACTGACTATCCTACCGATCCTCGACTTCGGCGATGTCATCTACAAAATGGCTTCCAACACTCTACTCAGCAAACTGGATGCAGTCTATCACAGTGCCATCCGTTTTGTCACTAAAGCACCTTATACCACCCACCACTGGGTGACTTGTATGCTCTAGTCGGCTGGCCCTTGCTACATATTCGTCGCCAGACACACTGGCTCCAGGTCATCTACAAGTCCATGCTAGGTAAAGCTCCGCCTTATCTCAGTTCACTGGTCACGATGGCAACACCCATCCGTAGCACGCGCTCCAGCAGGTGTATCTCACTGATCATCCCTAAAGCCAACACCTTATTTGGCCGCCTTTTGTTCCAGTACTCTGCTGCCTGTGACTGGAACGAACTGCAAAAATCGCTGAAGTTGGAGACTTTTATCTCCCTCACCAACTTCAAACATCAGCTATCCGAGCAGCTAACCGATCGCTGCAGCTGTACATAGTCTATTGGTAAATAGCCCACCCATTTTCACCTACCTCATTCCCATACTGTTTTTATACTGTTTTTTATTTATTTACTTTTCTGCTCTTTTGCACACCAATATCTCTACCTGTACATGACCATCTGATCATTTATCACTCCAGTGTTAATCTGCAAAATTGTAATTATTCGCCTACCTCCTCATGCCTTTTGCACACATTGTATATAGACTGCCCCTTTTTTTCTACTGTGTTATTGACTTGTTAATTGTTTACTCCATGTGTAACTCTGTGTTGTCTGTTCACACTGCTATGCTTTATCTTGGCCAGGTCGCAGTTGCAAATGAGAACTTGTTCTCAACTAGCCTACCTGGTTAAATAATGGTGAAAAAAAAAAAAAAAAAAGTTATGGCAAGGCGTTCCCCTAGAGGAACTCACCACCACCCCCCACCATTCAGCTGAAAAGGTGGCGCGGGGAATTCAAAAATATTCTTTAGAAATATTTAACTTTCACACATTAACAAGTCCAATACAGGAAATGAAAGATAAACATCTTGTTCATCTACCCATCATGTTCGATTTTTAAAATGTTTTACAGCGAAAACACAACATATATTTATGTTAGACCACCACCAAATAAATTAAAAAACAGCCATTTTTCCCAGCCAAAGATAGTCACAAAAGCAGGATTAGAGATACAATGAATCACTAACCTTTTGAAAATCTTCATCAGATGACACTCATATGACATGTTACACAATACATTTATGTTTTGTTCGATAATATGCATATTTATATCCACAAATCTCGGTTTACATTGACGCCATGTTCAGAAATGCCTCCAAAATATCCGGAGGAATTATAGAAAGCTACGCCAGATAACAGAAATACTCATCATAAACTTTGACTAAAGATACATGTTCTACATATAATTAAAGATACACTGGTTCTTAATGCAACCGCTGTGTCCGATTTTTTTTAAACGTTACGAAAAAAGCCAACCATGCAATAATCTGAGACAGCGCTCAGACGTAAACATATTTCTCCGCCATGTTGGAGTCAACAGAAATACAAAATTACATCATAAATATTCCCCTACCTTTGATGAACTTTCATCAGAATGCAGTATAAGGAGTCCTAGTTCCACAATAAATCTTTGTTTTGTTCCATAATGTCCAATAATAGTGTCCAATTAGCTGCATTTGCTAGCACTTTCAGCTCACGTGCCCAAAAGCTGACGCTGGTCCAGGAGAACTCGGACGAAAACTTCAAAAATATATATTCCAGGTCGAATAAACTGGTCAAACTAAGTAGAGAATCAATCTTCAGGATGTTATTTTCATATATATCCAATAACGTTCCAACCGGAGCATACGTTTTCATCTGCAGCCAAATGGAACGATGGTGACATCCACAGACAAATGCGCCACAGGGAAATTGCATTCTGCCAAGACAGTGACTATTTCCCCTCCCATTCGGTCAAAGATCACACCAGAAGCTCCATTCCACGTTCTACTGAATGAGGACATCTAGTGGAAGGCGTAGGAAGTGCTAC
The DNA here is from genome assembly GCF_034236695.1 of Oncorhynchus nerka. Taxonomy (NCBI): domain Eukaryota; kingdom Metazoa; phylum Chordata; class Actinopteri; order Salmoniformes; family Salmonidae; genus Oncorhynchus; species Oncorhynchus nerka. The sequence continues at coordinate 21,795,567 of NC_088417.1, forward strand.
CAGATCCATATCTTATTTGGAAGTGAATAGGCGATGACTTGAAATTAGACACGCATTCAGAATTTCACTTCCTGTTTGGAAGATTGCCTGCCCTATGAGTCCTGTTATACTCACAGACATAATTCAAACAGTTTTAGAAACTTCAGAGTGTTTTCTATCCAATAGTAATAATAATATGCATATATCTAGGACAGAGTAGGATGCAGTTCACTATGGGCACACAATTCATCCAAAGTTAAAATACTGCCCCCTATCCCCAACAAGTTAATGTCATAAATAGCATGAAATAAAGGAAAGTGCATAGAAATGCAGCATCGTGGCTTTTTTCATACCTGGATGGGAACATGTCAACATAATCTAGTTTACAGCCAGGTCAAGCAATTGATATTCAGAGTACGTGTGTCTAATCTGGGTTAAATCAGTTTACCTAATAAGAGATGGGCACACAGCAGCTGACTCAGCGATTAGCATGTAGCATTGGCATAAAAAAAGTAGCATTAGCATCCCATTAGAACATGCTGTAGTTAGCAAAGAGCGTTGGAGTACTGCGCTAGTCCCTGCCTTTAAACATGCAGATGCTGTGATTAGCATTCAGTGCGCTATATAGAGCGCTATAACGTCCCAGTAAAACTAAAGGCACTATCTTTCATTAGTGCATTAGCTCAGCTAATGGCTAGGCTAATGTTTATACTAAGTGGAGAAGGGTGAGGACTTCACTTAAGAAATTGGATTAACTCTGAAGTACTTTAGATTTAACAACAGTAGGAAAGTGCGTTGGCTCTAACTAAAGACAAAGCAACTGTTTAATCACAAAAGTTGGTTGAGAACTGAGAAATAGTTGCAGGGAGAGGAGAGGGGTCGAATGAGCCAATTGGAAGTGGAAGATGATCAGGTGACCAAAGACTGTGACCTAAAATGTTGTGTATTGTGGTGCAGGAATGAAGCACTCGGAAAGGAACATTTACAAAACCGTGTGAGTGGGCTTTTCTTTCTTTGTTCTCACTGTTTTGACAACAAACAAAAAAAAGAGGTTTCCAAAGTCACTTGGGCTACATTACAGTGGGTGCATATACAAGGTTTGGACTGCTGTTTGATGACCATGATTGTAACCATGATATCATCTGATTCTAATGATGAACCCTTCCAGACACTATAAAACTACCCACAGCAGAAGACTTGCATAACCCATCCATCTGCACAACCAGACACAGTCAAAACCGATCCATATCTACAACGCACTCTGCCACGACACAGCCCAAACACACGCAGAGACAGAGTTGTAAATTAAGAGAGCTTTTGGTTTGACTTTGTGAGGGTGGTGGTTACAGATGGGAGGAGTTTTCCTGTCAGACATGAATCTTCGTCTGTCCTGCCACCGCTAACTGGAGCCGGAACACTGTCTGTCTGTCTGTCTTTCATATGGTTGGAGACTAAGGAACGCCCTAGCTGACTAAACTAAAGGAAACCCATGGCACTATTAGGGGGGAAGAGTCCTTGGACTTCAAATAAACAGACACCACTACAGACATATTGAATGTCCCAGAGCACACACAGTAACATCTGTCGCTCTCCACTCACATCTTACTCAGCAGTAGCACACAGAGAGAGAGAGAGAGGACTGGAAATCAAACATGAAACCCTCTTGAGAGACCTCATTCATAGCCTCATTTGCATATTTTTAATTAGGCTCTTCGTTACAGGATAAGTAGCGTTTATTCAATTTGCTGAGTCTCGTTTGCTGGCACACATTCAATGAAACCCCAGCGAAGACAAGCTGGCACTGAAGAGAGTGGGGGGGGGCAGAGGAGGGAGAAAAATTAACTGCCATTCATCAACAGCTGTTCACCATCAGGTGGCTTCTCACCATGCATGCACAAATTCACTGGCTCTTCAGCCACTCATTATCATTAACATGATGAGCTCTATGCAGTGACAGTTTGTGATTCTCTCTCTCTCTCTCTCACTTTCTGTCTCTTATCGTGTGTGAGGGCTCTTTAATCCCTCATCATCATTAGGCCAGTTTAGCATAATTAGCATCGTTAGCCAGATGAGCTGTGCAGCCTCCGTTTCTCTCTCTCTGCCTGCCACAGCAGTGGTTTCAAGTAGTTTTGCAACAGACATTGGCCATTAAAAAGACAATAAAAAGTATCTTAAAATCTGTATGCTCAGAACATAGGCCTAACTATTGCTTCATTACCTATATAACACAAGGATTTTGTGTGAATTATAATTTACCCTACATAATCCTACATCCATAATTACATTCATAGAGGCTGGTGTTAAAACCACAAGTGAATTAGATACAGTATGTATATTGGATAGATACAAATCAAAAGTTGGGGGGCCACGCCTTGAGACCCCTGCTCTCTGTCATCTCAAGGAGACACCTTCTCAAAGCATCAACACACAAGTGACCACTCCTGTCTCTGTACAACACACAACGACAGCACACGAGTAGGACAAAAGCTAGAGCTCGGCTTCATTCAGTGAAATTAAACATGCTCTCGTCAGCCGCAGGGAAGCGAGCCGAGTAATGCATTATTCATCTGTACTTCACAAAGGAACATTAATCAATTATGAAGATATGAAGAGCGGTAAGTAGGAGACGGAAGACAAGGCCAGCAGTATTAATATGCGGCTGCATCGTGAGGCTAACGCTTTCCTCGCAAATCAATACTTTGTAGATTCATTTTGAGCGGTTGTGCTAAGATGAGGGAGGGGGGGGGATGTCTTAGGGTCTGAATTAACATGACTCACCCGTTCTTTTCTGCTTGTTTTTGTCGTTTACTGTATTTTGTCTTGGTTTACACAACGGAGGAGAAAGGCAAAAGACCTTCAACGGGAGAAAAGGAGAAGTATGAAGAATGTGGCTGAACATTATCGAAATGAAGAGGAGACAAAGACAAAAGAGACAAGAGAGACAAAAGAGACAGAAAGAGCAACCATGAAGTTTGTGTATTGAATTTAGATAATAAAAGATCTCATTTTCGAGCAAGATGAAACTCTGAAATGTTGTCACCACACACTTCAAAATCACTTCTATGGCTAATCCTTATTTATGAACCCAAGTCCCGGATGATAACCAATCATTATATAAAGTGCATCCTAAGCTAGGCTAAATAAAACTACGGCTTTCTATCCACACAGGAAGTGACTAAATCTGACTCACCTAACCGACTCGAATGCAGGAAGTTTTCTGGTAAAATGTAAAAACATTTCCCTGGAAACTTAAACGACTAAAACCAGATACAAAGTATGTAGAAAAGATAATGGACCTAGACTTCTATGTTTTTCACAAATATAATCTTTGAGAACTAACAATGACCAAAATAAAAGCTGGACAGTCAAGAAGAATTTTAAATAAAAAAACAACAACCTGACAGAAGGCTCTAATAAAACTAAGAGAACTGAGGGGCACATTTCACTAACGCCATATAAGGAAACATTTACGGGTTGTTGTTTAAATCATTTATCCCCTTGACATTGAGCTTCTAACCTTATGACATTGAGTGTGTAAGTGGCTGACCAAGAGGTAGAGAAAGTATTGTGAGTCATGCCAAGGTTGTGATCTGGCCATATTAGAATAGAATACAAGTGTAGTGATTTATGAACAACAAATGTGATTCAACAACTAACCATAGTCTTAACCATAACTACCCTGACCTTAGAACTGACAATAGACAACGGAACAAATACCAAGGGAGAGGAAAGAGGGACAGAATGAAAGAGTGAATGAAAGAAAGATAATTGAAAGAGAGGGAGAGAGTGGTTATGAAGATTGCACCCTAATGGCTGTTATGTTGCCCATGTTCTCGCATTGTATATTCATATAAGCAGAAGTATTCTAATATTCCTAATGACATTTCTGTCTATGACTGGGTGTGGTGGTGCTTATTCCATTACATAGCCCATTAAGGGAGGGGATCATGAAAAATGCATAGAATGTATGAGTGAAGGTACATGGGACATTAACCACATTGTAGGGAGAAATATGAAGAGAGAGAAAGAGAGGAAGGGGGAGAGAAAAAGAGAGCCCCCACATTAACTGGGCCATATGGTTGAAAGACTCCTCATCCCTCTGGTCACCTCAGGGCCAAACAGTTGCCCCAAGACACTGAACTAAGGTCATTTTATAATTTTTCTGCCTAATGTTTAAGGATAGGATGGAGGGATGGTAAAATGATCTAATATCTGTGCCTAAGGGTACTAATCTAATCTACCTCACCCCTTACCTCAGCATTCAAATTGGATGCAATCTCCTCCCATTCCTTCCTGGCAAGGGCCCGGGCCTCTCTCTTCTTCCACTTCTCTTCTCCTCCTCTTTCAGTCTCTGGTCCTCATCATGTTGTCTCTCATCCTCTCTCTTCCTCTGCTTCTCTTTCCTTCTCTCATCTTCTCTCTTCCTCTGCTTCTCTTTCCTTCTCTCTTCCTCTGCTTCTCTTTCCTTCTCTCTTCATCTGCTTCTCTCCACTTCCTCTGCTTCTCTTTCCTTCTCTCCTCTTCTCTCTTCCTCCACTTCTCTCCTCTTCTCTCTTACTCTGCTTCTCTTTCCTTCTCTCTTCCTCTACTTCTCTTTCCTTCTCTCATCCTCTCTTCCTCTGCTTCTCTTCTCCTCTTTCTTCATCTGCTTCTCTTTCCTTCTCTCATTCTCTCTCTTCCTCTGCTTCTCTTTCTTTCTCTCAACTTCTGCTTCTCATTCCTTCTCTCATCCTCTCTCTTCCTCTGCTTCTCTTTCCTTCTCTCGTCTTCTCTCTTCCTCTGCTTCTCTTTCCTTCTCTCATCCTCTCTCTTCCTCTGCTTCTCTTTCCTTCTCTCATCCTCATCTGCTTCTCTTTCTTTCTCTCATTCTCTCTCTTCCTCTGCTTCTTTCCTCTTCCTCTGCATCTCTTTCCTTCTCTACTCTTCCCTCTTCCTCTGCCTCTCTTTCATATTCTCATCCTCTCTTTTCCTCTGCTTCTCTTTCCTTCTCTCTTCCTCTGCTTCTCTCCCCTTCTCTCTTCCTCTACTTCTCTTTCCTTCTCTCCTCTTCCTCTGCTTCTCTTTCCTTCTCTCATCCTCTGCTTCTCTTTCTTTCTCTCATCTTCTGCTTCTCTTTCCTTCTCTCATCTTCTGCTTCTCTTTCCTTCTCTCATATTCTCTCTTCCTCTGCTTCTCTTTCCTTCTCTCATCTTCTGCTTCTCTCATCCTCTCTCATCTTCTGCTTCTCTCATCCTCTCTCTTCCTCTGCTTCTCTTTCCTTCTCTCTTCCTCTGGTTCTCATTATTTCTCTCATCTTCTGCTTCTCTTTCCTTCTCTCATCTTCTGCTTCTCTTTCCTTCTCTCTTCCTCTGCGTCTCTTTCCTTCTCTCATCCTCTCTCTTCCTCTGCTTCCCTTTCCTTCTCTCTTCCTCTGCTTCTCTTTCCTTCTCTCATCTTCTGCTTCTCTCATCCTCTCTCATCTTCTGCTTCTCTCATCCTCTCTCTTCCTCTGCTTCTCTTTCCTTCTCTCTTCCTCTGCTTCTCTTTCCTTCTCTCTTCCTCTGCTTCTCTTTCCTTCTCTCATCCTCTCTCTTCATCTGCTTCTCTTTCCTTCTCTCATCCTCTCTCTGCCTCTGCCTCTCTTTCAGTCTCTCCTCCTCTGCTTCTCTCCTCTTCTCTCTTCCTCTTCTTCTTTTCCTTTCTCTCCTCTTCCTCTACTTCTCTTTCCTTCTCTCATCCTCTCTCGTCCTCTGCTTCTCTTTCCTTCTCTCCTCTCTTCGCTCTTCCTCTACTTCTCTCCTCTTCTCTCTTACTCTGCTTCTCTTTCCTTCTCTCTTCCTCTACTTCTCTCATCCTCTCTTCATCTGCTTCTCTTTCCTTCTCACATCCTCTCTCTTCATCTGCTTCTCTTTCCTTCTCTCATCCTCTCTCTTCCTCTGCTTCTCTTTCCTTCTCTCATCCTCTCTCTTCATCTGCTTCTCTTTCTTTTCTCTCATTCTCCCTCTTCCTCTGCTTCTTTCCTTCTCTCCTCTTCTCTTCCTCTGCTTCTCTTTCATATTCTCATCCTCTCTTTCCCTCTGCTTCTCTTTCCTTCTCTCTTCCTCTGCTTCTCTTTCCTTCTCTCTTCCTCTGCTTCTCTTTCCTTCTCTCATCCTCGCTCTTCCTCTGCTTCTCTTTCTTTCTCTCATCTTCTGCTTCTCTTTCCTTCACTCATCCTCTCTCTCCTCTTTCCTTCTCTCATCCTCTCTCTTCCTCTGCTTCCCTTCCTTTCCTTCTCTCATCCTCTGCTTCTCTTTCTTTCTCCCATCTTCTGCTTCTCTTTCATTCTCTCCTCTTCTCTCTTCCTTCTCTCCTATTCCTCTACTTCTCTTTCCTTCTCTCATCCTCTCTCTTCCTCTGCTTCTCTTTCCTTCTCTCATCCTCTCTCTTCCTCTGCTCCCTTTCCTTCTCTCATCCTCTGCTTCTCTTTCTTTCTCTCCTCTTCTCTCTTCCTCTGCTTCTCTTTCCTTCTCTCATCCTCTCTTCCTCTGCTTCTCTTTCCTTCTCTCCTCTTCTCTCTTCCTCTGCTTCTCTTTCCTTCTCTCATCCTCTCTTCCTCTGCTTCTCTTTCCTTCTCTCCTCCTCTCTCTTCCTCTGCTTCTCTTTCCTTCTCTACTCTTCTCTCTTACTCTGCTTCTCTTTCCTTCTCTCCTCCTCTCTCTTCCTCTGCTTCTCTTTCCTTCTCTACTCTTCTCGCTTACTCTGCTTCTCTTTCCTTCTCTCTTCCTCTGCTTCTCTTTCCTTCTCTCCTCATCTCTCTTCCTCTGCTTCTCCTTCCTTCTCTCCTCTTCCTCTACTTCTCTTTCCTTCTCTCATCCTCTCTCTTCCTCTGCTTCTCTTTCCTTCTCTCGTCTTCTCTCTTCCTCTGCTTCTCTTTCCTTCTCTCATCCTCTCTCTTCCTCTGCTTCTCTTTCCTTCTCTCATCCTCATCTGCTTCTCTTTCTTTCTCTCATTCTCTCTCTTCCTCTGCTTCTTTCCTCTTCCTCTGCATCTCTTTCCTTCTCTCTCTTCCTCTTCCTCTTCATATTCTCATCCTCTCTTTTCCTCTGCTTCTCTTTCCTTCTCTCTTCCTCTGCTTCTCTCCCCTTCTCTCTTCCTCTACTTCTCTTTCTTCCTTCTCCTCTTCCTCTGCTTCTCTTTCCTTCTCTCATCCTCTGCTTCTCTTTCTTTCTCTCATCTTCTGCTTCTCTTTCCTTCTCTCATCTTCTGCTTCTCTTTCCTTCTCTCATATTCTCTCTTCCTCTGCTTCTCTTTCCTTCTCTCATCTTCTGCTTCTCTCATCCTCTCTCATCTTCTGCTTCTCTCCTCTCTCTCTTCCTCTGCTTCTCTTTCCTTCTCTCTTCCTCTGCTTCTCATTCTTTCTCTCATCTTCTGCTTCTCTTTCCTTCTCTCTTCCTCTGCGTCTCTTTCCTTCTCTCATCCTCTCTCTTCCTCTGCTTCCCTTTCCTTCTCTCATCCTCTGCTTCTATTTCTTTCTCTCATCTTCTGCTTCTCTTTCCTTCTCTCATCTTCTGCTTCTCTCATCCTCTCTCTTCCTCTGCTTCTCTTTCCTTCTCTCTTCCTCTGCTTCTCATTCTTTCTCTCATCTTCTGCTTCTCTTTCCTTCTCTCTTCCTCTGCGTCTCTTTCCTTCTCTCATCCTCTCTCTTCCTCTGTCTTCCCTTTCCTTCTCTCATCCTCTGCTTCTATTTCTTTCTCTCTTCTTCTGCTTCTCTTTCCTTCTCTCATCTTCTGCTTCTCTTTTCCTTCTCTCATATTCTCTCTTCCTCTGCTTCTCTCTTCCTTCTCTCATCTTCTGCTTCTCTCATCCTCTCTCATCTTCTGCTTCTCTCATCCTCTCTCTTCCTCTGCTTCTCTTTCCTTTCTCTCTTCCTCTGCTTCTCTTTCCTTCTCTCTTCCTCTGCTTCTCTTTCCTTCTCTCATCCTCTCTCTTCATCTGCTTCTCTTTCCTTCTCTCATCCTCTCTCTGCCTCTGCCTCTCTTTCAGTCTCTCCTCCTCTGCTTCTCTCCTCTTCTCTCTTCCTCTTCTTCTCTTTCCTTCTCTCCTCTTCCTCTACTTCTCTTTCCTTCTCTCATCCTCTCTCGTCCTCTGCTTCTCTTTCCTTCTCTCCTCTTCGCTCTTCCTCTACTTCTCTCCTCTTCTCTCTTACTCTGCTTCTCTTTCCTTCTCTCTTCCTCTACTTCTCTTTCCTCTCTTCATCTGCTTCTCTTTCCTTCTCACATCCTCTCTCTTCATCTGCTTCTCTTTCCTTCTCTCATCCTCTCTTTCCTCTGCTTCTCTTTCCTTCTCTCATCCTCTCTCTTCATCTGCTTCTCTTTCTTTTCTCTCATTCTCCCTCTTCCTCTGCTTCTTTCCTTCTCTCCTCTTCTCTTCCTCTGCTTCTCTTTCATATTCTCATCCTCTCTTTCCCTCTGCTTCTCTTTCCTTCTTCTCTCTTCCTCTGCTTCTCTTTCCTTCTCTCATCCTCGCTCTTCCTCTGCTTCTCTTTCTTTCTCTCATCTTCTGCTTCTCTTTCCTTCACTCATCCTCTCTCTCCTCTTTCCTTCTCTCATCCTCTCTCTTCCTCTGCTTCCCTTCCCTTTCCTTCTCTCATCCTCTGCTTCTCTTTCTTTCTCCCATCTTCTGCTTCTCTCATCCTCTCTCATCTTCTGCTTCTCTCATCCTCTCTCTTCCTCTGCTTCTCTTTCCTTCTCTCTTCCTCTGCTTCTCATTCTTTCTCTCATCTTCTGCTTCTCTTTCCTTCTCTCATCTTCTGCTTCTCTTTCCTTCTCTCTTCCTCTGCGTCTCTTTCCTTCTCTCATCCTCTCTCTTCCTCTGCTTCCCTTTCCTTCTCTCATCCTCTGCTTCTATTTCTTTCTCTCATCTTCTGCTTCTCTTTCCTTCTCTCATCTTCTGCTTCTCTTTCCTTCTCTCATATTCTCTCTTCCTCTGCTTCTCTTTCCTTCTCTCATCTTCTGCTTCTCTCATCCTCTCTCATCTTCTGCTTCTCTCATCCTCTCTCTTCCTCTGCTTCTCTTTCCTTCTCTCTTCCTCTGCTTCTCTTTCCTTCTCTCTTCCTCTGCTTCTCTTTCCTTCTCTCATCCTCTCTCTTCATCTGCTTCTCTTTCCTTCTCTCATCCTCTCTCTGCCTCTGCCTCTCTTTCAGTCTCTCCTCCTCTGCTTCTCTCCTCTTCTCTCTTCCTCTTCTTCTCTTTCCTTCTCTCCTCTTCCTCTACTTCTCTTTCCTTCTCTCATCCTCTCTCGTCCTCTGCTTCTCTTTCCTTCTCTCCTCTTCGCTCTTCCTCTACTTCTCTCCTCTTCTCTCTTACTCTGCTTCTCTTTCCTTCTCTCTTCCTCTACTTCTCTCATCCTCTCTTCATCTGCTTCTCTTTCCTTCTCACATCCTCTCTCTTCATCTGCTTCTCTTTCCTTCTCTCATCCTCTCTCTTCCTCTGCTTCTCTTTCCTTCTCTCATCCTCTCTCTTCATCTGCTTCTCTTTCTTTTCTCTCATTCTCCCTCTTCCTCTGCTTCTTTCCTTCTCTCCTCTTCTCTTCCTCTGCTTCTCTTTCATATTCTCATCCTCTCTTTCCCTCTGCTTCTCTTTCCTTCTCTCTTCCTCTGCTTCTCTTTCCTTCTCTCATCCTCGCTCTTCCTCTGCTTCTCTTTCTTTCTCTCATCTTCTGCTTCTCTTTCCTTCACTCATCCTCTCTCTCCTCTTTCCTTCTCTCATCCTCTCTCTTCCTCTGCTTCCCTTCCCTTCTCTCATCCTCTGCTTCTCTTTCTTTCTCCCATCTTCTGCTTCTCTTTCATTCTCTCCTCTTCTCTCTTCCTTCTCTCCTATTCCTCTACTTCTCTTTCCTTCTCTCATCCTCTCTCTTCCTCTGCTTCTCTTTCCTTCTCTCATCCTCTCTCTTCCTCTGCTCCCTTTCCTTCTCTCATCCTCTGCTTCTCTTTCTTTCTCCTCTCCTCTTCTCTCTTCCTCTGCTTCTCTTTCCTTCTCTCATCCTCTCTTCCTCTGCTTCTCTTTCCTTCTCTCTTCTCTTCTCTCTTCCTCTGCTTCTCTTTCCTTCTCTCATCCTCTCTTCCTCTGCTTCTCTTTCCTTCTCTCCTCCTCTCTCTTCCTCTGCTTCTCTTTCCTTCTCTGCTTCTCTCTTCTCTGCTTCTCTTCCTTCTCTCCTCCTCTCTCTTCCTCTGCTTCTCTTTCCTTCTCTTCTCTTCTCCTTACTCTCTTCCTCTGCTTCTTCTCTCTTCCTCTGCTTCTCTTTCTTCTCTCTTCCTCTGCTTCTCTTTCCTTCTCTCTTTCCTCTGCTTCTCTTTCCTTCTCTCATCCTCTCTCTTCCTCTGCTTCTCTTTTCTTTCTCTCATCTTCTGCTTCTCTTTCCTTCTTCATCCTCTCTCTCTCTTTCCTTCTCTCATCCTCTCTCTTCCTCTGCTTCCTTCCTTTCCTTCTCTCATCCTCTGCTTCTCTTTCTTTTCCCATTTTCTGCTTCTCTTTCATTCTCTCCTCTTCTCTCTCCTTCTCTCCTATTCCTCTACTTCTCTTTCCTTCTCTCTTCCTCTGCTTCTCTCATCCTCTCTCTTCCTCTGCTCCCTTTCCTTCTCTCATCCTCTGCTTCTCTTTCTCTTCCTCTTCTCTTTCCTCTGCTTCTCTTTCCTTCTCTCATCCTCTCTTCCTCTGCTTCTCTTTCCTTCTCTCCTCTTCTCTCTTCCTCTGCTTCTCTTTCCTTCTCTCATCCTCTTTTCCTCTGCTTCTCTTTCCTTCTCTCCTCCTCTCTCTTCCTCTGCTTCTCTTTCCTTCTCTCATCTTCTCTCTTCTCTGCTTCTCTTTCCTTCTCCTCCTCTCTCTTCCTCTGCTTCTCTTTCCTTCTCTCTCTTCTCCTTACTCTGCTTCTCTTTCCTTCTCTCTTCCTCTGCTTCTCTTTCCTTCTCTCCTCCTCATCTCTTCCTCTGCTTCTCCTTCCTTCTCTCCTCTTCCTCTGCTTCTCTTTCCTTCTCTCATCCTCTTTCTCTTTTCCTTCTTCTCTTCCTCTTCCTTCTTCTCTCATTTCCTCTCTTCCTCTGCTTCTCTTTCCTTCTCTCATCCTCGCTCTTCCTCTGCTTCTCATTCCTTCTCTCATCCTCTCTCTTCCTCTGCTTCCCTTTCCTTCTCTCATCCTCTGCTTCTCTTTCTTTCTCCCATCTTCTGCTTCTCTTTCATTCTCTCCTCTTCCTCTACTTCTCTTTCCTTCTCTCATCCTCTCTTCCTCTACTTCTCTTTCCTTCTCTCCTCTTCCTCTGCTTCTCTTTCCTTCTCTCATCCTCTCTCTTCCTCTGCTTCCCTTTCCTTCTCTCATCCTCTGCTTCTCTTTCTTTCTCTCATCTTCTGCTTCTCTTTCCTTCTCTCATCTTCTGCTTCTCTTTCCTTCTCTCATCCTCTCTCTTCCTCTGCTTCTCTTTCCTTCTCTCATCTTCTGCTTCTCTTTCATTCTCTCATCCTCTCTCTTCCTCTGCTTCTCTTTCCTTCTCTCTTCCTCTGCTTCTCTTTCCTTCTCTCTTCCTCTGCTTCTCTCATCCTCTGCTTCTCTTTCCTTCTCTCATCCTCTCTCTTCATCTGCTTCTCTTTCCTTCTCTCATCCTCTCTCTTCCTCTGCCTCTCTTTCAGTCTCTCCTCCTCTCTCTTCCTCTTCTTCTCTTTCCTTCTCTCCTCTTCCTCTACTTCTCTTTCCTTCTCTCATCCTCTCTCGTCCTCTGCTTCTCTCCTCTTCTCTCTTCCTCTACTTCTCTCCTCTTCTCTCTTACTCTGCTTCTCTTTCCTTCTCTCATCCTCTCTTCATCTACTTCTCTTTCCTTCCCTCATCCTCTCTCTTCATCTGCTTCTCTTTCCTTCTCTCATCCTCTCTCTTCCTCTGCTTCTCCCATCCTCTCTCTTCCTCTGCTTCTCTTTCCTTCTCTCTTCCTCTGCTTCTCTTTCCTTCTCTCTTCCTCTGCTTCTCTTTCCTTCTCTCATCCTCTGCTTCTCTTTCCTTCTCTCATCCTCTCTCTTCATCTGCTTCTCTCATCCTCTGCCTCTCTTTCAGTCTCTCCTCATCTCTCTTCCTCTGCTTCTCTCCTCTTCTTCTCTTTCCTTCTCTCTTCCTCTACTTCTCTTTCCTTCTCTCATCCTCTCTCTTCATCTGCTTCTCTCATCCTCTCTCTTCATCTGCTTCTCTTTCCTTCTCTCATCCTCTCTCTTCCTCTGCCTCTCTTTCAGTCTCTCCTCCTCTCTCTTCCTCTGCTTCTCTCCTCTTCTCTCATCCTCTTCTTCTCTTTCCTTCTCTCTTCCTCTACTTCTCTTTCCTTCTCTCATCCTCTCTCTTCATCTGCTTCTCTTTCCTTCTCTCATCCTCTCTCTTCCTCTGCCTCTCTTTCAGTCTCTCCTCCTCTCTCTTCCTCTTCTTCTCTTTCCTTTCCTTCTCTCCTCTTCCTCTACTTCTCTTTCCTTCTCTCATCCTCTCTCGTCCTCTGCTTCTCTTTCCTTCTCTCCTCTTCTCTCTTCCTCTACTTCTCTCCTCTTCTCTCTTACTCTGCTTCTCTTTCCTTCTCTCTTCCTCTACTTCTCTTTCCTTCTCTCATCCTCTCTTCATCTACTTCTCTTTCCTTCCCTCATCCTCTCTCTTCATCTGCTTCTCTCATCCTCTCTCTTCCTCTGCTTCTCCCATCCTCTCTCTTCCTCTGCTTCTCTTTCCTTCTCTCTTCCTCTGCTTCTCTTTCCTTCTCTCTTCCTCTGCTTCTCTTTCCTTCTCTCATCCTCTGCTTCTCTTTCCTTCTCTCATCCTCTCTCTTCATCTGCTTCTCTTTCCTTCTCTCATCCTCTCTCTTCCTCTGCCTCTCTTTCAGTCTCTCCTCATCTCTCTTCCTCTTCTTCTCTTTCCTTCTCTCTTCCTCTACTTCTCTTTCCTTCTCTCATCCTCTCTCTTCATCTGCTTCTCTTTCCTTCTCTCATCCTCTCTCTTCATCTGCTTCTCTTTCCTTCTCTCATCCTCTCTCTTCCTCTGCCTCTCTTTCAGTCTCTCCTCCTCTCTCTTCCTCTTCTCTCATCCTCTTCTTCTCTTTCCTTCTCTCTTCCTCTACTTCTCTTTCCTTCTCTCATCCACTCTCTTCCTCTGCTTCTCTTTCCTTCTCTCATCCTCTCTCTTCCTCTGCTTCCCTTTCCTTCTCTCATCCTCTGCTTCTCTTTCTTTCTCCCATCTTCTGCTTCTATTTCATTCTCTCCTCTTCTCTCTTCTTCTCTTTCCTTCTCTCATCCTCTTCCTCTGCTTCTCTTTCCTTCTCACCTCCTCTCTCTTCCTCTGCTTCTCTTTCCTTCTCTCCTCTTCTCTCTTACTCTGCTTCTCTTTCCTTCTCTCATCCTTTCTCTTCCTCTGCTTCTCTTTCCTTCTCTCCTCCTCTCTCTTCCTCTGCTTCTCTTTCCTTCTCTCCTCCTCTCTCTTCCTCTGCTTCTCTTTCCTTCTCTCATCTTCTCTCTTCCTCTACTACTATTTCCTTCTCTCCTCTTCTCTCTTCCTCGGATTCTCTTTCATTCTCTCCTCTCTCTTCGTCTTCTCTCTTCCTCTGCTTCTCTTTCCTTTCCTCTTCCTCTGCTTCTCTTTCCTTCTCTCCTCCTCTCTCTTCCTCTGCTTCTCTCCTCTTCTCTCTTCCTCTGCTTCTCTTTCCTTCTCTCCTCTTCTCTCTTACTCTGCTTCTCTTTCCCCTCTCATCCTCTCTTCCTCTGCTTCTCTTTCCTTCTCTCATCTTCTACTACTATTTCCTTCTCTCCTCTCTTCCTCGGCTTCTCTTTCATTCTCTCCTCCTCTCTCTTCCTCTCTGCTTCTCTCTTCCTCTGCTTCTATTTCCTTTCCTCTTCCTCTGCTTCTCTTTCCTTCTCTCCTCCTCTCTCTTCCTCTGCTTCTCTCCTCTTCTCTTCCTCTGCTTCTCCTTCCTTCTCTCCTCTTCCTCTACTTCTCTTTCCTTCTCTCACCCTCTGCTTCGCTTTCCTTCTCTCCTCCTCTCTCTTCCTCTGCTTCTCTTTCCTTCTCTCCTCTTCTCTCTTCCTCTGCTTTTCTTTCCTTCTCTCCCTCTCTCTTCCTCTGCTTCTCCTTCCTTCTCTCCTCTTCCTCTACTTCTCTCATCCTCTCTTCCTCTGCTTCTCTTTCCTTCTCTCATCTTCTCTCTTCCTCTACTACTATTTCCTTCTCTCCTCTCTTCCTCAGCTTCTCTTTCATTCTCTCCTCCTCTCTCTTCCTCTGCTTCTCTCCTCTTCCTCTGCTTCTCTTTCCTTTCCTCTTCCTCTGCTTCTCTTTCCTTCTCTCCTCCTCTCTCTTCCTCTGCTTCTCTCCTCTTCTCTCTTCCTCTGCTTCTCCTTCCTTCTCTCCTCTTCCTCTACTTCTCTTTCCTTCTCTCATCCTCTCTCTTCCTCTGCTTCTCTTTCCTTTCCTCTTCCTCTGCTTCTCTTTCCTTCTCTCCTCCTCTCTCTTCCTCTGCTTCTCTCCTCTTCTCTCTTCCTCTGCTTCTCCTTCCTTCTCTCCTCTTCCTCTACTTCTCTTTCCTTCTCTCATCCTCTCTCTTCCTCTGCTTCTCTTTCCTTCTCTCCCCCTCTCTCTTCCTCTGCTTCTCCTTCGTTCTCTCCTCTTCCTCTACTTCTCTTTCCTTCTCTCATCCTCTCTTCCTCTGCTTCTCTTTCCTTCTCTCATCTTCTCTCTTCCTCTACTACTATTTCCTTCTCTCCTCTCTTCCTCGGCTTCTGTTTCATTCTCTCTTCCTCTGCTTCTCTCCTCCTCTGCTTCTCTCTTCCTCTGCTTCTCTTTCCTTTCCTCTTCCTCTGCTTCTCTCCTCCTCTCTCTTCCTCTGCTTCTCTCCTCTTCTCTCTTCCTCTGCTTCTCCTTCCTTCTCTCCTCTTCCTCTGCTTCTCTTTCCTTCTCTCATCCTCTCTCTTCCTCTGCTTCTCTTTCCTTCTCTCCTCCTCTCTCTTCCTCTGCTTCTCCTTCCTTCTCTCCTCTTCCTCTACTTACTTCTCTTTCCTTCTCTCATCCTCTCTTCCTCTGCTTCTCTTTCCTTCTCTCATCTTCTCTCTTCCTCTACTACTATTTCCTTCTCTCCTCTTCTCTCTTCCTCGGCTTCTCTTTCATTCTCTCCTCCTCTCTCTTCCTCTGCTTCTCTCCTCTTCTGCTTCTCTTTCCTTTCCTCTTCCTCTGCTTCTCTTTCCTTTCCTCTTCCTCTGCTTCTCTCCTCTTCTCTCTTCCTCTGCTTCTCCTACCTTCTCTCCTCTTCTTCTCTCCTCCTCTCTCTTCCTCTGCTTCTCTTTCCTTCTCTCCTCTTCTCTCTTACTCTGCTTCTCTTTCCCCTCTCATCCTCTCTCTTCCTCTGCTTCTCTCCCTTCTCTTCCTCTGCTTCTCCTTCCTTCTCTCCTCTTCCTCTACTTCTCTTTCCTTCTCTCATCCTCTCTTCCTCTGCTTCTCTTTCCTTCTCTCATATTCTCTCTTCCTCTACTACTATTTCCTTCTCTCCTCTCTTCCTCGGCTTCTCTTTCATTCTCTCCTCCTCTCTCTTCCTCTGCTTCTCTCCTCCTCTGCTTCTCTCCTCGTCTCTCTTCCTCTGCTTCCATTTCCTTTCCTCTTCCTCTGCTTCTCTTTCCTTCTCTCCTCCTCTCTCTTCCTCTGCTTCTCTCCTCTTCTCTCTTCCTCTGCTTCTCCTTCCTTCTCTCCTCTTCCTCTACTTCTCTTTCCTTCTCTCAGCCTCTGCTTCGCTTTCCTTCTCTCCTCCTCTCTCTTCCTCTGCTTCTCTTTCCTTCTCTCCTCTTCTCTCTTACTCTGCTTCTCTTTCCCCTCTCATCCTCTCTCTTTCTCTGCTTCTCTCCCTCTCTCTTCCTCTGCTTCTCCTTCCGTCTCTCCTCTTCCTCTACTTCTCTTTCCTTCTCTCATCCTCTCTTCCTCTGCTTCTCTTTCCTTCTCTCTTCCTCTACTACTATTTCCTTCTCTCCTCTCTTCCTTGGATTCTATTTCATTCTCTCCTCCTCTCTCTTCCTCTGCTTCTCTCCTCCTCTGCTTCTCTCCTCCTCTGCTTCTCTCCTCTTCTCTCTTCCTCTGCTTCTCTCCTCCTCTCTCTTCCTCTGCTTTTCTTTCCTTCTCTCCTCTTCTCTCTTACTCTGCTTCTCTTTCCCCTCTCATCCTCTCTCTTTCTCTGCTTCTCTCCCTCTCTCTTCCTCTGCTTCTCCTTCCGTCTCTCCTCTTCCTCTACTTCTCTTTCCTTCTCTCATCCTCTCTTCCTCTGCTTCTCTTTCCTTCTCTCTTCCTCTACTACTATTTCCTTCTCTCCTCTCTTCCTCGGATTCTATTTCATTCTCTCCTCCTCTCTCTTCCTCTGCTTCTCTCCTCCTCTGCTTCTCTCCTCTTCTCTCTTCCTCTGCTTCTCTTTCCTTTCCTCTTCCTCTGCTTCTCTTTCCTTCTCTCCTCATCTCTCTTCCTCTGCTTCTCTCCTCTTCTCTCTTCCTCTGCTTCTCCTTCCTTCTCTCCTCTTCCTCTACTTCTCTTTCCTTCTCTCACCCTCTGCTTCTCTTTCCTTCTCTCATCCTCTCTCTTCCTCTGCTTCTCTTTCCTTCTCTCCCCCTCTCTCTTCCTCTGCTTCTCCTTCCTTCTCTCCTCTTCCTCTACTTCTCTTTCCTTCTCTCACCCTGCTTCTCTTTCCTTCTCTCATCCTCTCTCTTCCTCTGCTTCTCTTTCCTTCTCTCCTCTCTTCCTCGGCTTCTCTTTCATTCTCTCCTCCTCTCTCCTCCTCTGCTTCTCTCTTCCTCTGCTTCTCTTTCCTTTCCTCTTCCTCTGCTTCTCTTTCCTCTCTTCCTCTGCTTCTCTCCTCTTCTCTCTTCCTCTGCTTCTCCTTCCTTCTCTCCTTTTCCTCTACTTCTCTTTCCTTCTCTCACCCTCTGCTTCTCTTTCCTTCTCTCCTCCTCTCTCTTCCTCTGCTTCTCTTTCCTTCTCTCATCCTCTCTCTTCCTCTGCTTCTCTCCTCTCTCTTCCTCAGCTTCTCTCCTCTTCTCTCTTCGTCTGCTTCTCCTTCCTTCTCTCCTCTTCCTCTACTTCTCTTTCCTTCTCTCACCCTCTGCTTCTCTTTCCTTCTCTCCTCCTCTCTCTTCCTCTGCTTCTCTTTCCTTCTCTCCTCTTCTCTCTTCCTCTACTTCTCTTTCCTTCTCTCACCCTCTGCTTCTCTTTCCTTCTCTCCTCCTCTCTCTTCCTCTGCTTCTCTTTCCTTCTCTCCTCCTCTCTCTTCCTCTGCTTCTCTTTCCTTTCATCTTCCTCCCTCTTCCTCTCCAGCTCTCTCTGTCTGTGTTCTTCCTCCACTCCTCTTCTGCTTTCCTCTGTTCCGCCTCCTGTTTCTTCACCTCCTCCTCTAGCTGTCTCATCCTATCCTTCTGTTTGGAAAGCTGAGGGGAGACCACACAGTAATACTACAATTTTCTATAAGAACATACAGTGCCTTTGGAAAGTATTCAGACCCCTTGACTTTTTCAACAAAAAAATTACGTTAGAGCCTTATTCTAAAATCATCCCCCCCCCCTCATCAACCTATACACAATACCCCATAATGACAAAGCAAAAACCTGATAAGTATTCAGACACTTTACTTAGTACTTTGTTGAAGCACCTTTGGAAGCTATTACAGCATTGAGTCTTGGGTATGATGCTACAAGCTTGGCACACCTGTATCAAATCAAATCGTATTGATCAAATACACATGGTTAGCAGATGTTATTGGGAGTGTAGCGAAATGCTTATGCTTCTAGATCAGACAGTGCAGCAGTATCTAACAGGTAATATCTAACACATTCCACAACAAAACCGGACTAAGACATTGCATCGCAGTGCAAGCTGTCTTGCTACAGATGCTGGTTCAATACCCGTGATGGCCTCGACTGGGAGATCCGTGAGATGACTGTAGGTTTTTGGTTTCTCTCCCTCTAAAAACAGAAATAAATAATTCTAAATAACAAACTGGCTTTATTTTCAAAAAGACCCCCACCCCGCCCCACTGGGTAGCACAGAGCAAAACTTTAAGGGGCATTGCACTAATTTTGTCGCTGACTAGGGAAACGTTCCCGCTGTTCTTAGTGCCAGACTGCACGTTCAAACTAAAATGCCCCTTAGATATGAATTCGGAGGGTAGATATTCTTAAATATTAAAGCATTAGACCTCTCACTAAAGGCATCAGTCAAAAGTTGTACTTAAATCCGAACAGGATTTAACGAAAAATGACATGAAAAGCACCCATTTGTAAATTGTAATTGGAAAGTAATTGGAAAGATAGATATAAATTATTTGTGTCTTACCCAACTGCTCAACAGGCACAGCAAGGGCCGTCCGGACCGTTATGCTGTTCTGCTATAGCCTAATAAACAAATGCCAGTGGCTTATATCTTCAAAATGTTTTAAATGCTTTATTATCCAAATGTAAAAGCATATACTGTACAATACTGTATTTCTTCATCAGCATCTTTATGCTTTCGTTAATAAAATGATGATAAAAATACTCTTTCAAAATGCCAATGTGTATTTAGTTATGGATTCATAACGAATTACTATGGGAATAAATATCACTGAATTACAGAAATATTGTAACAAAGTTGTCTAATGAAGGTAAACAAATTGTTGCTTACTGGAAAATACTCTTTCATACACACATGGTAATGTTATACAGCACCATTATGGCTATTAGCAGGTAGCTGGACAATAGACTTGCCTAGAAGGAGGGTAGGGGGAGAATTCTATCGTCAAATGTATTTCTTAGTTAGGTTGGCTGTATCACAGTTAGGTTGGCTGTGATTGGTTGCAATTTCAGTTTAATCCACCAGAAAAGACTAAACAAATAATACAACAAAAAGTATTATCATTATTATTATGTATCACATCCAACTGTGATTGGGAGTCCCATAGGGCAGTGCACAATTGGCCCAGCGTTTCTCTCCCTCTAAAAAACAGAAATAAATGTTTTGGCCTTTAGAAATATTATTTAGCCCTTTATTCAGATTACAAATCAGTTTTTTGAAAACAAAATAACCTCCAAAATATCGTTCTATATTATCAACTTGATGGCCCAGTCATATAGCCGGCACCTACATAAAGCTGAGTGACTCACTCATTCATGGCTTTGGATTAAAATAAATAAGTACCGATATTCTTTCTGATAGTCTTTAACTTCTCATGGCTGTGGGGCGGTATTGAGTCGCTTGGGTGAATAAGGTGCCCAGAGTAAACTGCCTGCTACTCAGGCCCAGAAGCTAAGATATGCATATTATTAGTAGATTTGGATAGAAAACACTCTGAAGTTTCTAAAACTGTTTGAATGATGTCTGTGACTATAACAGAACTGAGAAAAAAACCTGAGAAAAAATCCAACCAGGAAGTGGGAAATCTGAGGTTTGTAGTTTTTCAACTCTTTGCCTATCCAATACACTGTGTAAATTTAGTCCGATTGCACTTCCTATGGCTTCCACTAGATGTCAACAGTCTTTAGAACCTTGTTTCAGGCTTCTACTGTGAAAGGAGAGAGAATAAGAGCTGTTTGACTAAGGTGTCTGGCAGAAGGCCATGAGCTGGTCATGCGTGCGGCCATGAGAGCGACCTGCGTTCCATTGCATTTCAAAAGACAACGGTATTGTCCGGTTGTAACATTATTGAAGATTTATGTTAAAAACATCCTAAAGATTGATTCTATACATCGTTTGACATGTTTCTACGAACTGTAACTGAACTTTTTGACTTTTCGTCTGGACTTAGTGCTCGCGATTTTGGATTTGTGAACTAAAAGAGCGAACAAAAAGGAGCTATTTGGACATAAATGATGGACTTTATTGAACAAAACAAACATTTATTGTGGAACTGGGATTTCTGGAAGTGCATTCCGATGAAGATCATCAAAGGTAAGTGAATACAACATGGCGGGTATCTGTATGGCTTGTTTTGGTCTCTGAGCGCTGTACTCAGATTATTGCATGGTGTGCTTTTTCTGTAAAGCTTTTTTTAAATCTGATACAGCGGTTGCATTAAGGAGAAGTATATATATAATTCCATGCATTACACTTGTATCTTTTATCAATGTTTATTATATGAGTATTTCTGTAAATTGATGTGGCTCTCTGCAAAATCACCGGATGTTTTGGAAGCAAAACATTACTGAACATAACACGCCAATGTAAACTGAGATTTTTGGATATAAATATGAACTTTATCGAACAAAACATACATGTATTGTGTAACATGAAGTCCTATGAGTGTCATCTGATGAAGATCATCAAAGGTTAGTGATTCATTTTATCTTTATTTCTGCTTTTTGTGACTCCTCTTTAGCTTGTAAAAATGGCTGTGTTTTTCTGTGACTAGGTGCTGACCTAACATAATCGCATGGTATGCTTTCGTCGTAAAGCCTTTTTGAAATCAGACACTGTGGTGGGATTAACAACAAGTTTATCTTTAAAATGGTGTGTAATACTTGTATGTTTGAGGAATTTTAATTATGAGATTAACGGGATCTCAGCCATAATTAATGAGGAAATTTTTTGGTTATCCTGACTTGGACACCATGTACAGTATTATAATAGCCCATTACCTTTACCAATGCCTCACTGTATTTTGATACTTTGTGGATGGGGCCTCCCCAGTGGCGCATTGCCACAGATGCAGGTTCGATACCCGTGCCGGCCGCCACCGGGAGACCCATGAGGCGGATTTTGGTTTTAATTTAGAATCCTCTATATGTAATTATTGGCGGAGAGTCACGTCATATTTTTAGATATACTGTTGGCCTAACGTAGGCGATATGAGTCTCACTAGTGTTGAGTAATGTGCTGTTAAAAGTGGTGTAGGTCTTATTTATTTAAAGAGCATATTGAAGTTAGAAGCAATAGGATTTGAAGCAATAGCCTACAACTTTCAGCACTGTTTCGTGCTGCTCTGAGACAAGCATGGGGACTGGTCTTGATAAAATAATTAGATTTGTATTTTTCACTGAATCTCCGTTTGGGTATTGGTTAGACTACAATTATACAATTAGGATGTAGAAATGTTATGCTCTTAGTGTAACCTTTATTTAACTAGGCAATTCAGTTAAGAACAAATTATTATTTACAAGGACTGCCTACTCCTTCCTCCCCATCGGGGAATTGAACCCCGGTCTCCCACGTGACAGCACGACATGGGATTCTTTAGCTAAATAGCCTAGTACTGTAGCCTACTCCCGACCGTAACGTCGTACAGCACCATATTTTATGGAAACCCAGACGTTTTTTTGTTTTTCTTGGAATAGAAACCATAATATTAGTCAAATGAATAAAGCAACATTTCTTAAAATCTGTCCCATTTACTATGTTCTTACAAAAAAGGTTTTAAATTCTCTAGTACAGCCACTATTGAAGGCTATCAAATGCTTCTCAAAGATACCCTCGGGTGGTCAAACTAGCACGAACTAGCATTAATGGTAACAGTGGTTGACACTTAAATAACGTGCCATAGAATTCTGCGTCACCATGCAAGCTGTGCTTGTACACTGCGAACTTTTAAAGGACAAATCACTGTACATATGAGATAAGTAATGCAAGATATGTAAACATTCTTAAAGTGGCATTATTAAAAGTGACTAGTGTTCCATTTATTAAAGTGGCTAATGTGCTTGTGATGGTTGTTTAACAATCTGATGGCCTTGAGATAGAAGCTGTTTTTCAATCTCTATGTCCAAGCTTTGACGCACCTGTATTGACCTCGCCATCTGGATGGAAGTGGGTTGAACAGGCAGTGGCTCGGGTGGTCATTGTCCTTGATTATCTTTTTTGCCTTCTGTGACATCGGGTGTTGTAGGTGTCCTGGAGGGCAGGTAGTTTGCACCTGGTGATGCGTTGTGCAGACCGCACCACCCTCTGGAGAGCTCTGCGGTTGTGGGCGGTGCAGTTGCCGTACCAGGTGGTGATACAGTCCTAACAGGATGCTCTCGATTGTGCACCTGTAAAAGTTAGTGACGGTTTTCGGTGACAAGTCACATTTTTTCAGCCTCCTAAGGTTGAAGAGGTGCTGTTGTGCCTTCTTCACCACACGGTCTGTGTGCATGGAACATTTCAGTTTATATCGGTGATATGTACACTGAGGAACTTAAAACTTTCCACCTTCTCCACTGCGGTCCCGTTGATGTGGATAGGGGGTGCTCCCTTTGCTGTTTCATGAAGTCCACGATCATACTTTTTGTTTCGCTGACATTGAGTGAGAGGTAATTTTCCTGACACCACACTCCGAGAGCCCTCACATCCTCCCTGTAGGCTGTATTGTCATTGATGGTAATCAAGCCTACCACTGTTGTGTCATCTACAAACTTGATGATTGAGTTGGAGGCGTTCATGCCCATGCAGTCGTGGGTGAACATGGAGAACAGGAGGGGGCTGAGCCCGCACCCTTGTGTGGCCCCAGTGTTGTGGATCAGCGGAGTGGAGATGTTGTTTCCTACCTTCACCACCTGTGGGAGGCCCGTCAGGAAGTCCAGGATCCAGTCGCATAGGTGGGGTCAAGACCCAGGGACTCAAGCTTAATGATGAGTTTGGAGTGTACTATGGTGTTGAATGCTGAGCTGTAGTCAATGAACAGCATTCTTACATAGGTATTCCTCTTGTCCAGATGTGATGGCGATTGCATTGTCTGTGGACCTATTGGGGCGGTAAGCAAATTGAAGTGGGTCTAGGGTGACAGATAGAGTGGAGGTGATATGACTAGTCTCAAAGCACTTCATGATGACAGAAGTGAGTGCTACGGGGCGGGGCGATAGTAATTTAGTTCAGTTACCTTGGCCTTTTAGGGAACAGGAACAACGGTGGCCATCTTGAAGGATGTGGGCACAGCAGACTGGCATAGGGATTGATTGAATATGTCCATAAACACACCAGCCAGCTGGTCTGCGCATGCTCTGAGGACGCGGCTAGGAATGCCGTCTGGGCCGGCAGCCTTGCGAAGGTCAAGACGTTTAAATGTTTTACTCAAGTCGGCCACAGAGGAGAGCCCACAGTCTTTGGTGGCGGTTCGCATGGTGGCACTGTATTGTCCTCAAAGTGCGCAAAGAAGTTGTTTAATTTTTCTGGAAGCAAGACGTCGATGTCCGCGACGGTGCTGGTTTTCTTTTTGTGATCCGTGATTGTCTGTAGACTCTGCCACATACTTCTCGAGATTGAGCCGTTGAATTGCGACTCCACTTTGTCTCTATACTGACACGTTGCTTGTTTGATTGCATTACGTAGGGAATAACTACACTGTTTATAATTGGCCATATTCCCAGTTGCAGTGCCATGATTAAATGCGGTGGTATGTGCTTTTAGTTATGCACGAATGCTGCAATCAATCCACAGTTTCTGATTAGGGAAGGTTTTAATAGTCACAGTGGGTACAACATCTCCTATACACTTCCTAATAAACCCGCTCACTGACTCAGCATATATGTTGATGTTGTTATCTGAGGCTACCCGGAACATATCCTAATCCACGTGATCGAAGCAATCTTGAAGCGTGGAATCCGATTGGTCAGATCAGCGTTGGATAGACCTAAGCACGGGTGCTTCCTGTTTAAGTTTCTGTCTATAGGAGGGGAGCAACAAAATGGAGTCATGGTCAGATTTGCCAAAAGGAGGGCGGGGGAGGGCCTTGATGGTGTAACTCGCTCGTGCACTGCAATGGATATGCTGATAGAATTTAGGTAGCCTTGTTTTCAAATGAGCTTTATTAAAATTAAATTACAATAAATGCCTCGGGATATATGGTTTCCAGTTTGTATAAAGTCCAGGGAAGTTCCTTGATGGCTGTCTTGGTATCCGCTTGTGGGGGGATTTACATAGCTGTGACAATAACAGAGGAGAGTTATCTTGGGAGATAATACGGTCGGCATTTGATTGTGAGGAATTCTAGGTCAGGTGAACAAAAGGACTTCCTGTATGTTGTTACAATTACACCATGAGTCGTTAATCATGAAACACACACCCCAACCTTCTTATTACCAGGGGTGTTAATTCCTGTCGGCGCGATGCACTGAAAATCCCCTTTGCTGTACTGACTCCGACAGCATGTCCCAAGCTAGCCATGTTTCCGTGAAACAGAGTATGTTACAATCCCGGATATCTCTTTGGAAAGCAACTCTTACCCTAATTTTGTCGGCTTTGTTAACTTGGGATTGGACATTAGCGAGTAATATACTCAGAAGAGGTGGGTGGTGTGCGCGCATCAGAAGCCTCACGAGAAGACCACTCTGGTACCCTCTAATCCGGCAGCGTTATTTTGGGTCGGCCTCTAGAATCAGTTTGAATGCCCTGGGAGGTGCAGACAAAGGATCCGCTTTGGGAAGGTCGTACTCCTGGTCGTAGTACTGGTTCTGCTGGTAAGTTCACGTCTCTCTGATATCCAATAGTTCTTCCCCACTGCATGTAATAACACTTAAGGTTTTCTGGGCTAACAATGTAAGAAATAATACATACAAAGTTTCTCCCGTTCTTCTCTGCAGATCCTTCACAGCTATTTACAGGTCTCTCCATAGAGTTTAGATCAGGTTGAAGTCCGGGCTACTCAAGGTCCTTCAGAGACTTGTCCCGAAGCCGAAGTTTTCATCAAGGATCTCTCGATACTTTGCTCCATTCATATTTCACTCAATCTTGACTAGTCTCCCAGTCCCTGCCCCTGAAAAACATCCCCACAGAATGATGTTGCCACTACCATGCTTCACCGTAGGGATGGTGCCAGGTTCTCCCATCTCCACAGAGGAACTTTAGAGCTCTGTCAGAGTGACCATTGGGTTATTGACCACCTCCCTGACCAAGGAGCTTCTCCCCCGATTGCTTTGTTAGGTCGGGCAGCGAGCTCTAGGAAGAGTATTGGTGGTTCCAAGCTTCTTTCATTTAAGACTGATGGAGGCCAGTGTTCTTGCGGACCTTTTTTGGTACCTCTATACCAGGCAGTGTCAGAGGAAGGCCCTAAAAATTGTCAAAGACTCCAGCCACCCTAGGCATAGACTGTTCTCTCTGCTACCGCACGGCAAGCAGTACCGGTGTGCCAAGTCTAGGTCCAAAAGGCTTCTAAACAGCTTCTACCCCCAAGCCATAAGACACCTGAACAGCTAATAAAATTGGTAATCATTGATTGAATGATTAGCAAATTGATTAGCTGTTCAGGAGTCTTTGACTAGAACAGTCTATGACTGGGTGGCTAGAGCCTTTGACAATTTTTAAGGTCTTCCTCTGCCACCACCTGGTATAGAGGTCCCGGATGGCAGAAAGCCAGTGATGTACTGAGCGGTACACACTACCATCTGTAGTGCCTTGCGATTGGAGAGCGAGCAGTTGCATTACCAGGCAGTGAAACGTTTTGAGGATCTGAGGACCCATGCCAAATCTTTTCAATCTCCTGAGGGGGAATAAGCTTTGTCGTGCCCTCTTCACGACTGTCTTGGTGTGTTTGGACCATGATAGTTTGTTGGTGATGTGGACGCCAAGAAACTTGAAGCTCTCAACCTGCTCCACTACAGCCCCGTCGATGAGAATGGGGGCGTGCTCGGTACTCCTTTTCCTGTAGCCCACAATCATTCCCTTTGTCTTGATCAAGTTCAGGGAGAGGTTATTGTCCCAGCACCACACTGCCAGGTCTCTGACCTCCTCCCTATAGGCTATCTCATCGTTGTTTGTGATCAGGCCTACCACTGTTGTGTCATTGGCAAACTTAATCATGGTGTTGGAGTTGTGCCTGGTCATGAAGTCATGAGTGAACAAGGAGTACAGGAGGGGACTGAGCACGCACCCCTGAGTGGCCCCTGTGTTGAGGATCAGTGTGGCAGATTTGTTGTTACCTACCCTTACCACCTGGGGGTGTCCCGTCAGGAAGTCCAGGATCCAGTAGCAGAGGGAGGTGTTTAGACCCAGGGTCCTTAGCCTAGTGATGAGCTTTGAGGGCACTATGGTGTTGAATGCTGAACTGTAGTCAATTAATAGCATTCTCACATAGCTGTTCCTTTTGTCCAAGTGGGAAAGGACAGTGTGGAGTGCAATAGAGATTACATAATCTGTGAAGTATTTACAGCGTTTTCCTGAATTTAAAATGGATTAAATTGAGGTGTGTCACTGTCCTCCACACAATATAATATCATACCCTATAATATCAACTTGGAATTATGTTGAGATATTTTTACAAATTAACTTAAAATGAAAAGCTGGGATGTCTTGAGTCAATAAATAGTTCAACCTTTTGTTGCAAGCCTAAATAAGTTCAGGAGTAAAATTTGCATAGGAAGTCGCATAATAAATTGCATGGACTCATTCTGTGTGCAATAATAGTGTTTAACATGATTTTTGAATGCCTACCTCATCTCTGTATCCCACACATACAATTATCTGTAAGGTCACTCAGTCGAGCAGTGAAACACAGATTCAACCAAAGGGAGGTTTTCTAATGCCTCGCAAAGAAGGACACCTATTGGTAGATAAGTAAAACATAATATTATTAACAGACATTGAATATCCCTTTCAGCACAGTGCAGTTATCAATTACACTTTGAATTGTGTATTAATACACCCAGTCACGACAAAGATACAGGTGTCCTTCCTAACTCAGTTGCCAGAGAGGAAGAAAAACGCTCAGGGATTTCACTATGAGGCCAATGGTGACTTTAAAACAGTTAGAGTTTAATGGCTGATGGGAGAAAACTGATCAACAACATTGTAATTACTCCGCAATACTAACGTAATTGACAGAGTGAAAAGAATGAAGCCTGTACAGAATGCTAATATTTCAAAACATGCATCCTGTTTGCAACAAGGCACTAAAATAATACTGCAAAAAATGTGGCAAAGCAATTAACTTTTTGTCCTGAAAACAAAGTGTTATGTTTGGGACAAACATGTTATTTTATTTATTTTACATTTATTTAACTTGGCAAGTCACTTCTTAGGGCTGCAATCCCGTTAACGGGATGATATGACAACAGCCAGTGAAAGTGCAGGGAGCCAAATTCAAAACAACAGAAATCTCATAATTAAAATTCCTCAAACATACATGTATTTTATACCGTTTTAAAGGTAATCTTGTTGTTAATCCCACCACAATTCACCACTAAACCACAAAAAAACACAGCCATTTTTCCACCCAAAGAGAGGAGTCACAAAAAGCACAGAGATAAAATTAATCACTAACCTTTGATGATCTTCATCAGATGACACTCATAGGACTTCATGTTACACAATACATGTATGTTTTGTTTGATAAAGTTCATATTTATATAAAAAAAATCGGAGTTTACATTGGCGCGTTAAGTTCACTAGTTCCAAAAACATACAGTGATTTTGCATAGCCACATCGATTCAACAGAAATACTCATCAAATGTAGATGATAATACAAGTTATACACATGGAATTATAGATATACCTCTCCTTAATGCAACCGCTGTGTCAGATTTCAAAAAAACTTTACGGAAAAAGCAAACCATGCAATAATCTGAGACGGCGCTCAGAAAATTAATCAAATTAGCCACCGTGTTGTGGAGTCAACAGAAACCAGAAATTACATGATAAATATTCCCTTACCTTTGATGATCTTCATCAGAATGCACTCCCAGGCATCGCAGTTCCATAATAAATGCTTGATTTGTTCGATAATGTCCGTTATTTATGTCCAAGTAGCAACTTTTGTTAGCGTTAGGTACACATATCCAAACACTCGTACATTTGGACAAAAACTTTAAAAGGTTATATTACAGGTCGAAGAAACATTTCAAACTAAGTATAGAATCAATAATTAGGATGTTTTTATCATAAAAATCTTCAATAAAGTTCCAACCGGAGAATTCCGTCTACAGAAGCAATGGAACGCAAGTCGATATCATGTGGAATGCGCGTGACCAGTAAATGGCTCTCTGCCAGTAACCTGACTCACTCAGCTCTTATTCAGTCCCACAACACAGCAGAAGCCTCATTCAAGTTTCTAAAGACGGTTGACATCTAGTGGAAGCCCTAGGAAGTGCAACTTCATTCATATCCCAATGTGAATTCAATAGGGCCTGGGTTGAAAATATACCAAACTCAGATTTCTCACTTCCTGTTTGGATTTCTTCTCAGGTTTTTGCCTGCCATATGAGTTCTGTTATACTCACAGACATCATTCAAACAGTTTTAGAAACTTCAGAGTGTTTTCTATCCAATACTAATATACTAATACTAATATGCATATATTAGCAACTGAGACTGAGGAGCAGGCCATTTACTCTGGGCACCTCTGGGCACCTTTCATCCAAGCTACTCAATACTGCCCCTGCAGCCATAAGAAGTTAAGAACAAATTCTCATTTTCAATAACGGCCAAGGAATAGTGGGTTAACCTGTTGCGACGAGCAATCCCGTATCCGGGATCCTATTTATAGCCTCAAGCTCATTACCATAACGCAACGTTAACTATTCATGAAAATCGGAAATGAAATGAAATAAATATATTAGCTCTCAAGCTTAGCCTTTTGTTAACAACACTGTCATCTCAGATTTTCAAAATATGCTTTTGAACCATAGCTAAACAAGCATTTGTGTAAGAGTATTGATAGCCTAGCATAGCATTAAGCCTGGCATTCAGCATGCAACATTTTCACAAAAACAAGAAAAGCATTCAAATAAAATAATTTACCTTTGAAGAACTTCAGATGTTTTCAATGAGGAGACTCTCAGTTAGATAGCAAATGTTCAGTTTTTCCCAAAATATTATTTGTGTAGGACAAATCGCTCCGTTTTGTTCATCACATTTGGGTAAGAAAAAAATTGAAAATTAAGTCATTACAACGCGAACTTTTTTCCAAATTAACTCCATAATATCGACAGAAACATGGCAAACGTTGTTTAGAATCAATCCTCAAGGTGTTTTTCACATATCTATCGATGATAAATCATTTGTGGCAGTTTGGTTTCTCCTCTGAAGAAATGGAACGCGCATGGACCTGGAGATTACGCAATAATTTCGACGGAGGACACCGGGCGGACACCTGGTAAATGTAGTCTCTTATGGTCAATCTTCCAATGATATGCCTACAAATACGTCACAATGCTGCAGACACCTTGGGGAAACGACAGAAAGTGCAGGCTCATTCCTGGCGCATTCACAGCCATATAAGGAGACATTGGAACACAGGGCATTCAAACTCTGGACCATTTCCTGTATGAAATGTCATACAAACTCTCCTTCCAGACCCATATCAAACATCTCCAATCCAAAGTTAAATCTAGAATTGGCTTCCTATTTCGCAACAAAGCATCCTTCACTCATGCTGCCAAGTATACCCTTGTAAAACTGACCATCCTACCAATCCTCGACTTTGGCGATGTCATTTACAAAATAGCCTCCAATACCCTACTCAACAAATTGGATGCAGTCTATCACAGTGCAATCCGTTTTGTCACCAAAGCCCCATATACTACCCACCATTGCGACCTGTACGCTCTCGTTGGCTGGCCCTCGCTTCATACTCGTCGCCAAACCCACTGGCTCCATATCATCTACAAGACCCTGCTAGGTAAAGTCCCCCCTTATCTCAGCTCGCTGGTCACCATAGCATCTCCCACCTGTAGCACACGCTCCAGCAGGTATATCTCTAGTCACCCCCAAAACCAATTCTTTCTTTGGCCGCCTCTCCTTCCAGTTCTCTGCTGCCAATGACTGGAACGAACTACAAAAATCTCTGAAACTGGAAACACTTATCTCCCTCACTAGCTTTAAGCACCAACTGTCAGAGCATCTTACAGATTACTGCACCTGTACATAGCCCACCTATAATTTAGCCCAAACAACTACCTCTTTCCCAACTGTATTTAATTTATTTATTTATTTTGCTCCTTTGCACCCCATTATTTTTATTTCTACTTTGCACATTCTTCCATTGCAAAACTACCATTCCAGTATTTTACTTGCTATATTGTATTTACTTTGCCACCATGGCCTTTTTTCCCTTTACCTCCCTTCTCACCTCATTTGCTCACATTGTATATAGACTTGTTTATACTGTATTATTGACTGTATGTTTGTTTTACTCCATGTGTAACTCTGTGTCGTTGTATCTGTCGAACTGCTTTGCTTTATCTTGGCCAGGTCGCAATTGTAAATGAGAACTTGTTCTCAACTTGCCTACCTGGTTAAATAAAGGTGAAATAAAAAATAAATAAATAAAAATGAAATTTCATCTTGGTTTCGCCTGTAGCATTAGTTCTGGGGCACTCACAGATAATATCTTTGCAGTTTTGGAAACGTCAGAGTTTTTTCTTTCCAAAGCTGTCAATTATATGCATAGTCGAGCATCTTTTCGTGAGAAAATATCTTGTTTAAAACGGGAACGTTTTTTATCCAGAAATTAAAAGAGCGCCCCCTATCTCGAAGAAGTTAACTACCTTGTTCAGGGGCAGAACGACAGCTTTTTACCTTGTCAGCTCGGGGATTCAGTCTTGCTACCTTTAGGTTACTAGTCCAACGCTCTAACCACTAAGCTACCTGCCACCCCAACATTAAGAGTACCACTCTTCATATTTTCAACCATAGTGGTGGCTGCATCATGTTATAGGTATGCTTGTAATCCTTAAGGACTGGGGAGTTTTGCAGGATAAAAAAAATGTATGGATTGGAGCTTAGCACAGGCAAAATTCTAGAGGAGTAGTTCAGTTTGATTTCCAACAGACACTGGGAGATTAATTCACCTTTCAGCAGGACAATAACAGTTTTGACTTAACATTGGCTTGAAAATCTATGGCAAGACTTGAAAATGGCTGTCTAGCAATGATCAACGACCGTCTTGACAGAGGTTGTAGATTTTTTTAAAGAATAATGTCCAAATATTGTACAATCCAGGTGTGCAAAGCTCTTAGAGATTTACCCAGAAAGACTGTAATCTGTAATCTCTAAAATGTAATCACTACCAAAAGTGATTCTAACATGTATTGACTCAGGGGTGTGAATACTTATGTAAATGAGATATTTCTGCATTTAATTTTCAATACATTTGCAAAAAAGCTTTAAAAACATGATTTCACTTTGTCATTATGGGGTATTGTGTGAAGATGGGTGAAAATAAAATTTCGAGAGAGAGAGAGGGAGAGAGCGCGAGAGAAAGAATAGTGTGCTAGCGCTAGCCCCATGCAGTTAAACAGCAGTGGGTGTAATTTCGTGACACTTCATAAGGAGGTGTGGGAAAGCTGTAAAACTCCCTGGTTTAATCTGGGCAGCCATTTTGTAACCTGGGGGCTGGATATGTAAGTCATTCATCACACGCTGAGCACACGCTTTAACACACAACACATGTAGCGCTGCTGGCTACACTGCCACAGCAATATCGTAAAAACTACCACATCCAAGAAAAAAAATACTACAACAACAAAACTGTTCCATCCACGGTATCAAGGAATAAGGAATTAAAAAGACCAGAACAAGCACGATGGTTGCAGTTCAGAATGTGCTTCCTCGCTTCTCTGTATCTCCTCCGTATCCCAGTCTCAGCGTGTGTGTGACTCTCTCCTCCATACCTCAGTTTTGTTGAGTGTGTTATTCTCCAGTTGGAAGGTCTTGATGTCTCTCTCCAGACAAAGGATGGTTCTGTCTCTAGTCCTCAGCTGGCTCCTCAGATCCTCTACCTCAAGGTTAGGACTCATAGGGCTGCAGCAGAGAGACAAAATAATTTCAAAGGCAATGCAGGTACAGATATGGTTATCCTCAGACAGATCTGTCAGTTAACTACTATTTTTAGAACATAAACCCAATGTTAAACACAGATACACACACAAACTCAGTTGGGAGACGCATGTGAGCTCGACAGCTGTCAGAGGTAGGGAGAAGATCGACAGACGGATCTCACCACACACTCCCAAAGTCACCAAGCTCATATCAAATTTGGATGTTAAATATTTCTAAAGTTGTACGAGCAGAGACATATTGCAGGTGCACGCGCACACACCCGCACACACAATCAAGAAGAAACAGAACAGAGTTGTGAATCCTGCTAAACTCATGAGGAATCACAGACATGCTGGTAAGAAAGAAATTGACTGATGCTGATTTCTGTTCTGATGTCACCAGGCAAAGTACATATATTAGGAGGCAATATACCAGTCAGACATTTATTATATCAAATATTCAGTGGCAAGTTTTAGTCCTCAACTTCTCAAAAGAGCCAATTTATCTGTCTTTTAAAAAAGAAAACTATTTCTAGAGGTTTTTTTATCTACCATTTCCCAAATAGCCAGAATTTCATCTCAATTATCTACAATTTCATTATCTTGTCTGACCTAGCTGCCGTTCTACGGGTGGAAATCTCTAGAAATATAAAACCACCTGAAATGTGGAACAGGATACTTGAGAAAGGACATGTCTGAAATGAGAGAGTTGAATAGAGAAATGGGCTGGTGAATGGGAAGTAAGTGCAGCCAATTTTGGGTCTATTTTGTGAAACAGGGCAGTTTTTCTAAGGACTGTAGATTGTCCCAGGGCTGAAACACTCTCACATG
Organism: Oncorhynchus nerka; assembly: GCF_034236695.1. NCBI lineage: Eukaryota > Metazoa > Chordata > Actinopteri > Salmoniformes > Salmonidae > Oncorhynchus > Oncorhynchus nerka. The sequence goes on from NC_088417.1 coordinate 21,828,048, forward strand.
CTGGGATAAGAGAGCCTGTTTATCTGGGCTCCGACACACGCACGGACACAGGCATGCATATTCACACACACACACACACACACACACACACACACACACACACACACACACACACCACACACACACACCACCTCTGTCTCTTTGAGCATGCCAGTCTAGCTCAGACACAGGGAGTGGTACTGTGGGTATCTTTGCACCTGACCAGGACTACAGAGCTTTACTGCACCTGTATCCTTATCATCTACATCTTATTAACCTGCATGATGTCATCACAGAACTCTTCAATACTACAGCTATATAGTCTATTGAAACAGGGTTGAAAATAAACAAATCGGCTATATATTTTTTTCCCTTCTCGTATTTTTCTTAATATAAAGCCTAATTCAAGAGAAAAGGCATTCCCTTGTTGACATGAAATGAAACTGTTTTTTCCCCCTCTAACAAAATGGCCTGGCAATTTCATATTTTCAAACCATGAAAATTGCACCCTGCATTCTCGATAAATGCACAAGCAAGTTAGAGCAGAAAATGTATCCCGCTAAACTGTAGCATTCGTTAAAGGCTAATATGTTTTGCCGCTTTTGTGTGGGAATACAATTTGGCACACAGCTATCGGTCTGTTAAGAACGTCCCATGACTATTATATAAGAAATGTGGGCTGTACATTGAGAGAAAATGATAAGTGTTTAATAAATTACATTATGCCATGAGGAGAGATGAGGGAAGAAACTCCATTTAGAACCATGAGTGTTATAATTATTATTTACAGGGCTGAGAGACGGACAGGGAAAGAGGATATTGGTGTGTGTTGAAACAGCCTCTCGATTTTCTCAACCTGTCACTCAGAGTTATTAGCCAAGCCTAACACAATTAGCTATGAATATGCAATAATAACATGCAAATTGCCACCACCCCTCGGCGTGCGCGTGTGTGTGTGTGTGTGTGCGCGCCTCCAGGGCAGTAATCTTTGGTTCTGTAAATCCATTTTTTTCCTACATCATTACAGCAGCAAGGCATAATTCATCAGAATAACACACACACGTAAGCACATGCACAAACAAAGACACACACGTGCCAGGGTTAATATACATCCTGGCAGGTTGTTATTAACCATGTGTGTGTCAGTGGTGACACACACACCACACTGAGCCCTCTCCTCCAGTGTGTCCCGAGGGTGATGTTAGACACTAGCGCTGAGCTGCCACTCCTATTAACCCCTGTGTTAATGAGAGCAGCCCTGCCAGGCAGACAGATGGCACAGCTGCCACCCTGCCACACACTCGTACACACACTTCCTCGTGTCTCCCTTCCATAAGCCAAATGCGTTCTCTCCTCGCCGTCTCCTCCTCTCCCTTCCCCTGTCTTTCCTCCTCCACCCCTCCCCCCTCCCCCCTGCTGTCCCCCAGCTGGTGAGTTGTGACATCTGCTGGGCCGGGACACGACTGAGCATCTGGCAGCAACATGGAGAGGGAGGAGGGAAGAGAGGGAGGAGGGAGAGTGTAGCGCTACTGACAGCAGGGGAAGGAGGGATGGAGGGAGAGAGAGAGAAGGAGAGAGGGAGGAAGGCACTCTCGATCACAACAGAAGAGGGGGGATGTGAGAGAAAACAAGAAGAAAAGGAGAAAGAGGGATTTATGTTGACCATTTATGATAGAGAAAAAAGACTTAGTTATAGCTAAACATTGCAGAAGGCTATGTTCAACTACTCATTTGACAAACATCTAAAAGTATAGGCTTTTCATTTACAATTTAATATTTATTTTCCTCAGACATTTTGTTCATGGCATAAAAATGTGTCTCTGCCGTACTTTTAAAAGATAAACTGTCATAAATAAAAAGTTATTTTGTGGATCTGCATAGAGAAGTGTGCATACATCTCTCTGTGTGTGTGTGTGTGTGTGTGTGTGTGTGTGTGTGTGTGTGTGTGTGTGTGTTCATGACTGTGGCAGCTGACAATATAGAGTTGAACGTATCCACACTGACCCACCGTACTGCTAGGTATTGATTTGTTAGCTTGGCCTAATAACAGCAGAACATACACACACAGCGAGGACCTAAGAATGTCAATACAGGAAGAACAAGTATCTATCTCTCTTGGATCCCTCAGGAGGAAAATAAATCTCTCTTTTACCAGTGACATACTGAGCCTGGGGAAACATATGGCTCATCACTGACTTACTGTACATTACCATTCATGTTACGTTTTCCTTCTTCCACTTTGATAAAAACATACCGTACAGTATTGTTGTCCACTAAAGATTCATAGCTGTGTTTCTTCATTTAAATGGGATAGCAAGGTTCCAAGAAAGGTTCAGATAAGACATGAATTGATGCAGGTAATTTTCCTTATTATTTCAGCACTTCAACAACAACAAAAACCATTCCAGTTTACTTCCAGTATTCAGCATATACAGTTGAAGTCAGAAGTTTACATTCCCCTAAGTTGGAGTCATCAAAACTTGTTTTTAAACCACTCCACAAATTTCTTGTTAATAAACTATAGTTTTGGCAAGTCGGTTAGGACATCTACTTTGTGCATGACACAATAAATTCTTCCAACAATTGTTAACAGACAGATTATTTCACTTATAATTCACTGTATCACAATGCCAGTGGGTCAGAAGTTTACATACACTAAGTTGACTGTGCCTTTAAACAGCTTGGTCAATTCCAGAAATTGATGTCATGGCTTTAATCGCTTCTGATAGGCTAATTGACAATTGGAGGTGTACTTGTGGATGTATTTCAAGGCCTACCTTCAAACTCAGTGCCTCTTTGCTTGACATCATGGGAAAATCAAAAGAAATCAGCCCAAAAAATTGTAGACCTCCACAAGTCTGGTTCATCCTTGGGAGAAATTTCGACTGAAGGTACCACGTTTATCTGTACAAACAATAGAACACCATGGGACCATGCAGCCGTCATACCACTCAGGAAGGAGACGCGTTCTGTCTCCTAGAGATGAATGTACTTTGGTCCGAAAAGTGCAAATCAATTCCAGAACAACAGCAAAGGACCTTGTGAAGATGCTGGAGGAAACAGGTACAAAAGTATCTATATCCACAGTAAAACGAGTCCTATATGGACATAACCTGAAAGGCCACTCAGCAAGGAAGAAGCCACTGCTCCAAACCTGCTAAAAAAAAGCCAGACTACGGTTTGCAACTGCACATGGGGACAAAGATCATACTTTTTGGAGAAATGTCCTCTGGTCTGATGACTGTTTGGCCATAATGACCATCGTTATGTTTGGAGGATAAAGGGGGAGGTTTGCAAGCCAAAGAACACCATCCCTACAGTGAAGCACGGAGGTGGCAGCATCATGTTGTGGGGGTGCTTTGCTGCAGGAGGGAATGGTGCACTTCACAAAATAGATGGCATCATGAGGTAGGAAAAATTATGTGGATATATTGAAGCAACATCTCAAGACATCAGTCAGGAAGTTAAAGCTTGGTCGCAAATGGGTCTTCCAAATGGACAATGACCCCAAGCATACTTCCAAAGTTCTGGCAAAATGGCTTAAGGAGAGGAAAGTCAAGGTATTGTAGTGGCTATCACAAAGCCCTGACCTCAATCCTGTAGAAAATGTGTGGGCAGAACTGAAAAAGCTTGTGCGAGCAAGGAGGCCTACAAACCTGACTCAGTTACACTAGCTCTGTAAGGAGGAATGGGCCAAAATTCACCCAACTTATTGTGGGAATCTTGTGGAAGGCTACCCGAAACGTTTGACCCAAGTTAAACAATTTAAAGGTAATGCTACCAAATACTAATTGAGTGTATGTTAACTTCTGACCCACTGGGAATGTGATGAAAGAAATAAAAGCTTAAATAAATCATTCTCTCTACTATTATTCTGATATTTCACATTCTTAAAATAAAGTGGTGATCCTAACAGACCTAAGACAGGGAATTTTTATTCAAATTAAATGTTAGAAATGGTGAAAAACGGAGTTTAAATGTAGTTGGCTAAGGTGTATGTAAACTTCTGACTTCAACTGTATAAATTATTAGCATGATATTATAAAGATATAAAAAAAAGTCATCTCCAGCCCACTCTGTTTTACCATACCTGAATGTTATTTTATCAAATAAATTATTAAATAACTGAAAATATAATGATATAAATAAAATCGAAACAAAGTCGATATAAATGGAACTAGATGAAAGGCGCACACACGCACGCACGCACACACACACCTAGTGCTACCCCTGAGGGTAGTGGTGTGTGTTCCAGTGTGTTGTGTTTAATGTTGATGCTGGTGGCAGGTAACAACCCAGAGCTTCATATCCACCCGCTGCTTTCACACACCGCTACTGTTATTGCATTTCATTTGATCAGATTTACCTCATTTATTTAATTATTTTCTTTATTTGTCACTTTTTTACACATATCCATCCCACTCTCTTCAGAAGAGAACAGTAAGTATTGTTTCATTTATTTAATTCTACATTATATTACCTACTTTTGTTGAAAATATAGTTTTTTAGTTTTTTTATTCACAGATAGTTTTTATTATTGGATGAATTAATAACATGTTTAAACTAGATAGAGAGACATAAAGGGAGAGAGGGAATGCAGGAAATGGAGCCGCACTGCATTCTGAGTATAATGCAAATCGCTTTGCATATCGCCGTGGGGACAGCCTTGTTGCCGTGGCTCCCCTGGTGTTACAGAACCCCCTATGGACCGACCCCCTCACCAGGTACCAGCTTCATCCCTCAGGTGAAACACAGTCCACTGTGGAGAAGAAATCTAATTTTATTTTCTAAGAGAAATGATCACAGCAACCCAGGTGGAAAAAAAAGCAACTTCATGTGCTGTTATGTAGACATCTATAGGCACGATAATGCCTTGAGGTGAGTTACGTTGAGAAGTTAGTTTGAGGCTTCCTAACTTACGTATGAGTCGAGGTTTCAATCATCTTCTCCAACGAGCCTGTCCTTAGAGTGACCCCAGAAACCTGTCACATAACAGAGGGGAAAAACCACGGGGGAAAGAAAGGAAGAAAATTAAGTCCTAGTTAAAGTCTAAAGCTATCCATCAGATTTATAACAGCTATAATGTAAGAGTTATTAATGGGGGCATGGATGGATCAGCAGACTCACATTAGCTCTCTAACGGTCCCACTCAGAAATAGCTAAACATGGACAAGATGAAAGCAGATACTTGATGAAATATGATTATGCTAATAACATTTAGTTATGCATCATTCTCTACGGGGATTAAATCAAAAACGTTGACGCAATCTCTGACATGGAGTAGTGTTGAACTGAAAGGAGTTTATTCAGACTAAAAAGGAGCACACACACACAAACACTTCAATATCCGTACACACAGAAGTCTTTGATTTTTCCCATACAGGGTTCACCCTCTGATCTACTTTGTCCACTACTGTACTGTATGTTCACAAGCCCTTAGAATCATCAGAACAGTGAAACACCCAAGAAGACATGACCAACATCCAACAGAAATAGAGAACACACCTTTGAGGCCTACTCAAAAAGCTGTATGGAAGAACGTGTGGACATTGGACCAATGTTGCCCAAACAAACAAACATAGAAAGCTCCATGGGAAAACACAGAACGTAGACAATATTCTGACTCTGGACTGAAAAGACTGATGTGCTATACTGTTCAGTACACCTTTCCTCAGTAGATAAAGACATGTTTGCACTTTGGTATCTATTGTACAAACAAGGACAATGTAACAATTAGTTTTACAGACCTTCATACTGTATTCAGTGTGTGTGTGTGTGTGTGTGTGTGTGTGTGTGTGTGTATACACTGCTCAAAAAAATAAAGGGAACACTTAAACAACACAATGTAACTCCAAGTCAATCACACTTCTGTGAAATCAAACTGTCCACTTAGGAAGCAACACTGATTGACAATAAATTTCAAATGTTGTTTTGCAAATGGAATAGACAACAGGTGGAAATTATAGGTCATTAGCAAGACACCCCCAATAAAGGAGTGGTTCTGCAGGTGGTGACCACAGACCACTTCTCAGTTCCTATGCTTCCTGGCTGATGTTTTGGTCACTTTTGAATGCTGGCAGTGCTTTCACTCTAGTGGTAGCATGAGACGGAGTCTACAACCCACACAAGTGGCTCAGGTAGTGCAGCTCATCCAGGATGGCACATCAATGCGAGCTGTGGCAAGAAGGTTTGCTGTGTCTGTCAGCGTAGTGTCCAGAGCATGGAGGCGCTACCAGGAGACAGGCCAGTACATCAGGAGACGTGGAGGAGGCCGTAGGAGGGCAACAACCAAGCAGCAGGACCGCTACCTCCGCCTTTGTGCAAGGAGGAGCAGGAGGAGCACTGCCAAAGCCCTGCAAAATGACCTCCAGCAGGCCACAAATGTGCATGTGTCTGCTCAAATGGTCAGAAACAGACTCCATGAGGGTAGTATGAGGGCCCGACGTACACAGGTGGGGGTTGTGCTTACAGCCCAACACCGTGCAGGACGTTTGGCATTTGGCAGAAAACACCAAGATTGGCAAATTCGCCACTGGTGCTCTGTGCTCTTCACAGATGAAAGCAGGTTCACACTGAGCACATGTGACAGACGTGACAGAGTCTGGAGACGCCGTGGAGAACGTTCTGCTGCCTGCAACATCCTCCAGCATGACCGGTTTGGCGGTGGGTCAGTCATGGTGTGGGGTGGTATTTCTTTGGGGGGCCGCACAGCCCTCCATGTGCTTGCCAGAGGTAGCCTGACTGCCATTAGGTACCGAGATGAGATCCTCAGACCCCTTGTGAGACCATATGCTGATGCGGTTGGCCCTGGGTTCCTCCTAATGCAAGACAATGCTAGACCTCATGTGGCTGGAGTGTGTCAGCAGTTCCTGCAAGAGGAAGGCATGATGCTATGGACTGGCCCGCCCGTTCCCCAGACCTGAATCCAATTGAGCACATCTGGGACATCATGTCTCGCTCCATCCACCAACGCCACGTTGCACCACAGACTGTCCAGGAGTTGGCGGATGCTTTAGTCCAGGTCTGGGAGGAGATCCCTCAGGAGACCATCCGCCACCTCATCAGGAGCATGCCCAGGCGTTGTAGGGAGATCATACAGGCACGTGAAGGCCACACACACTACCGAGCCTCATTTTGACTTGTTTTAAGGACATTACATCAAAGTTGGATCAGCCTGTAGTGTGGTTTTCCACTTTAATTTTGAGTGTGACTCCAAATCCAGACCTCCATGGGTTGATACATTTGATTTCCATTGATCATTTTTGTGTGATTTTGTTGTCAGCACATTCAACTACATAAAGAAAAAAGTATTTAATAATAATATTTCATTCATTCAGATCTAGGATGTGTTATTTTAGTGTTCCCTTTATTTTTTTGAGCAGTGTATATATATATATATATATATATGTGTGTGTTTGTGTATATATGCGTGATAGAGGGAGACACTCTCAGCGCTGTCTGGGGGTGGAAGCTGTCGTTGTCGTGCCGACGGGAGAGCTGTTGAAATACGACCCAGCATGCACTCTATCGCCGCGGTGACAGGGGTCGCTCTGGGAAACGGAAATCAATGCTGACGGAAACGACTCACAGGTCAGCAGGGTGTGGGTGTGTGCGTGAGCGAGAAAGAGAGAATTGCCTAAGTAAGGCTGTGCATATGCCCCCGCAAAGACACACGCACCAACTTGAGCATTAGTGAATTGGTGATCCACACTGAGGGAGTGGATCATATTGGGAAAGGAAAATCAAATCAAATTTAATTTGTCACATGCAACAGGTGTAGACTGTACCCTGAAATGCTTACTTTACAAGCCCTTAAGCAACAATGCAGTCAAGAAAATGAGAGTTAATCAAATATTTATTAAATAAACTATATTTTAAAAAAGTAAAACAATAAAATAACGAGGCTATATACAGAGGGTAATGGTACCGAGTCAATGTGTGGGGGTACAGGTTAGTCAAGGTAATATGTACATGTAGGTATGGGTAAAGTGACTATGCATAGATAATAAACAGCCAGTATTTAAAATATATATATAACCTTTATTTCACTAGGCAAATGAGTTAAGAACAAATTGTTATTTTACAATGATGACGACCTACCCCGGCCAAACCCTCCCCTAAACCGGACAACGCTGGGTCAATTGCGCGCCGCCCTATGGGACTCCCGATCACGGCCAGATGTGATACAGCCTGGGATGGAACGAGGGTCTGTAGTGATGCCTCTAGCACTAAGACACAGTGCCTTAGACCGCTGAGCCACTCGGGAGGAGCAGCAGTGTAGCAGGGGGAAGGGTCAATGCAAATAGTCCAGGTGGTCATTTGATTAATTGTTCAGCAGTCTTATGGCTTGGGGGTAGAAGCTGTTAACAAGCCTTTTGGACCTAGACTTGTCTCTCTGGTACCGCTTGCCGTGTGGTAGCAGAGAAAACAATCTATTACTTGGGTGGCTGGAGTCTTTGACAATTTTTTGTGCCTTCCTCTGACACCGCCTAGTATATAGGTCCTGGATGGCAGGAAGCTTGGCCCCGGTGACGTACTGGGCCGTAGGCACTACCCTCTGTTGCACCTTGCGGTCGGATGCAGAGCAGTTGCCATACCAGGCTGTGATGCAATCGGTATGGATTCTCTCGATGGTGCAGCTGTAGAACTTTTAGGGTCTGGGGACACATGCCAAATCTTTTCCTGAGGGTGCCCTCTTCACGACTGTCTTGGTGTGTTTGAACCTTGGCGATGTGGACACCAAGGAACTTGAAGCTCTCGACCTGCTCCACAACAGCCCCTTCGATGTGAATGGGGGAGTGTTTGTCACTCCTTTTCCTGTAGACCACAATCAACTCCTTTGTCTTGCTCACGTTGAGGGAGAGGTTGTTGTCCTGGCACCACTCTGCCAGGTCTCTGTCCTCCTTCATATAGTCTATAGTCTCATCATTGTTGGTGATCAGGCCTACCACCGTTGTGTCGCAAACTTAATGATGGTGTTGGAGTCGTGCTTGGCCACACAGTCATGAGTGAACAGGGCGTACAGAAGGGGACTAAGCACACACCCGTGAGGGGCTCCTGTGTTGAGGATCAGTGTGGCACCGTTGCCTACTCGGCAGCCCGTCAGGAAGTCCAGGATCCAATTGCAGAGGGAGGTGTTTAGTCCCAGGGTCCTTAGCTTACTGATGAACTTTGTGGGCTTTATGTGTTGAATGCAAAATGACCAGATAGAGTCCGGTCCATGTCCATTAGCAGTAGGTTAATATTTCATGTATGCTGCATTCAATCGTGGCTTTAAAAAAATATATATTTAAGTGACATTAGCTTCCCTGACCAAACCAAATCATAAACACATTCTAGTTCACTGCCATTGTAAGGTCTAAAGTGTTTTGTGTGAACGTCTAGGTGTGTGTGTGTGTGTGTGTGTGTGTGTGTGCGTGCGTGCGTGCGTGCGTGCGTGTGTGTCGTCACCAGTTTTCCAACAGAACAAAACATTCACACATTCCCCTTATAATTAAATCCAGTCTCCGACAACGAGATGACCCCACAGACACAGAGGTCAGGGTGTGTGTTTGCAGGGGGTGTGTGCACCTTCTTGTACATGTGTGAGCCTTCAGAGGTCAGTGGATTACAGAGCCTACTGTGTGTATATGTCTGCCCTGCTCAATAGTAGAAGTTTTGACCCTGTTCCATTATTAAGGTAAGTAGTACACTATGCCAGTGGTTCCCAAACTTTTCTACAGTATGGTCAGATGACATGAAAATAGAGTGGTGGTTTTGGCTTTGAAAAACAGAAGCATATGCAGAAAATGTACCTCATACCTACTGTAAAATACAGTGGTGGATCCTTGATGTTTTGGGGCTATTTTTGCCAAAAACCTGATCGCCTCTGCCAGATCGCCTCTGCCAGATCGCTGACACTTGGCCACGAGTGGATCTTCCAGCAAGACAATGACCCCAAGCCCTAATCAAAATCCCAAAAGAAAATGTTTAATTGACCACAAAAATTAACATTTTGCAATCTCAGTCTCCGGACTTGAACCCCATTGAAAACCTGTGGTTTAAATTGAAGAGGGCAGTCCTTAAGAGAAGATGAAGGATAGCAATGATCTGGAAAGGTTCTGTATGTAGGAATGGTCTAAGATCCCACCCAATGTGTTCTCCAATCTCATAAAACATCATTTGGTAGTATTTGGTTTTGACCCCCCACATGGTCTGAACCCAATACTAAAGTAGCCATGTAAACAGAGGCAGACTACAAATGTGTTCATGAATGAGAGCACCAGTCATTTAGATAAATCAGACAGCAATGTAAATGAATAATAAGAAATAAAACAACATTAGCTGATTAACTATGTATGTATGAGAGAGTGGAGGAGTAATTTACGGGCAGTGGGGCCTCGGTGTCCGGAACAGGTCCCCCGTTCGTGTGTGTGATCCTTCACAGCAGGTCTACGGCTTTATGAAAAGGTATGCAATCTCTGGTAATGAGATGTGTGAAGGTTATGACCAGGGTAAACTCATTTGTTAGAGGGACGGACTGCACAGGGTGTGTGTGTAAAGCGAACACCACTCCATCATGGGAAAAAGGGCTATGAGATGAAATACTATTAAAGTAATGGTCAGCAGCGCGTGCACACACACACACACACACGCACACGCACACACACACACTTGTACAAACGCGCAACATTGACGTCACATCACACAGATTACTTTCCATGATCAGTTTGAACACAAATATATCCCGAGGAGACATGGACCCACCCTTCCTTCCCTAATCCACTACTGATAGGACACTGGGATAGATGTGTTTCCTTTCAGAGTCGTGATCATAAATGATAGGACACTGGGATAGATGTGTTTCCTTTCAGAGTCGTGATCATAAATGATAGGACACTGGGATAGATGTGTTTCCTTTCAGAGTCGTGATCATAAATGATAGGACACTGGGATAGATGTATTTCCTTTCAGAGTCGTGATCATAAATGAAAGGACACTGGGATAGATGTGTTTCCTTTCAGAGTCGTGATCATAAATGGAAAGAATGAAGGGAAGTAAGAAACTATTCAATATTGTAGAGAAGGGGGGGAAAGGATATCTACAGTTCCAAGAGAGGAAAAAAGAAACCATGGAGGAAAAGAACCAGGGGGGGAAAGGAGTTTGAGGCTGAAAGTGGCCAGTCAAGGTCAGAGAAGCAATTAAGTACCAAATCAGGTCAGACTTTTCCAGACCTTCGTCCTCTAATGCTGCTCCCTCCTTCCTCCACTCTGTCCTCCTCCTTCTCTCCTATCTGTGTTCCCTCCTTCCTTCACTCTGTCCTCCTCCTTCTCTCCTCTCTGTGTTCCCTCCTTCCTCCACTCTGTCCTCCTCCTTCTCTCCTCTCTGTGTTCCCTCCTTCCTCCACTCTGTCCTCCTTCTCTCCTCTCTGTGTTCCCTCCTTCCTCCACTCTGTCCTCCTCCTTCTCTCCTCTCTGTGTTCCCTCCTTCCTCCACTCTGTCCTCCTCCTTCTCTCCTCTCTGTGTTCCCTCCTTCCTCCACTCTGTCCTCCTCCTTCTCTCCTCTCTGTGTTCCCTCCTTCCTCCACTCTGTCCTCCTCCTTATCTCCTCTCTGTGGTCCCTCCTTCCTACACTCTGTCCTCCTCCTTTTCTCCTCTCTGTGGTCCCTCCTTTGTACACTCTGTCCTCCTCCTTCTCTCCTCTGTGTTCCCTCCTTCCCCTAGTCTGTCCTCCATCTCTCTTCCCTCTATCCACCCTCTCCTTCTCCCCCTGTCCTCCTTCATACCTCCTCCTCTCCTCCCATCTCTCCACCCTCTCCTTCTCCCCCTGTCCTCCTTCATACCTCCTCCTCTCCTCTCCTCCCTCTCCCTACCCTCTCCTTCTCCCCACTGAACTCCTTCATACCTCCTTCTCTACACCCACTCTGTCCTCCTCCTCTCCTTCCCCCTCTGTCCTCCTTCATACCTCCTCCTCTCCTCCCCTCTCTCCACCCTCTCCTTCTCCCCACTGTCCTCCTTCATACCTCCTTCTCTCCTCCCTCTCCCTACCCTCTCCTTGCCCCACTCTGTCCTCCTCCATACCTCCTCCTCTCCTCCCTCTCCCTACCCTCTCCTTCCCCCACTCTGTCCTCCTTCATACCTCCTCCTCTCCTCCCTCTCCTTCCCCCACTCTGTCCTCCTTCATTCATCCTCCTCTCCTCCCTCTCCCTACCCTCTCCTTGCCCCACTCTGTCCTCCTTCATACCTCCTCCTCTCCTCCCTCTCCCTACCCTCTCCTTCCCCCACTCTGTCCTCCTTCATACCTTCTCCTCTCCTCCCTCTCCCTACCCTCTCCTTGCCCCACTCTGTCCTCCTTCATACCTCCTCCTCTCCTCCCCTCTCTCCACCCTCTCCTTCTCCCCACTGTCCTCCTTCATACCTCCTTCTCTCCTCCCTCTCCCTCCCTCTCCTTCCCCCACTCTGTCCTCCTTCATACCTCCTCCTCTCCTCCCCTCTCTCCACCCTCTCCTTCTCCCCACTGTCCTCCTTCATACCTCCTTCTCTCCTCCCTCTCCCTACCCTCTCCTTCCCCCACTCTGTCCTCCTTCATACCTCCTCCTCTCCTCCCCTCTCCTTCCCCCACTCTGTCCTCCTTCATACCTCCTCCTCTCCTCTCCTCCCTCTCCCTACCCTCTCCTTCCCCCACTCTGTCCTCCTTCATACCTCCTCCTCTCCTCCCTCCCCTACCTTCCCTTGCCCCACTCTGTCCTCCTTCATACCTCCTCCTCCCTCCCTCTCCCTCCCTCTCCTTCCCCCACTCTGTCCTCCTTCATACATCCTCCTCTCCTCCCCTCTCCTTCCCCCACTCTGTCCTCCTTCATACCTCCTCCTCTCCTCCCCTCTCTCCACCCTCTCCTTCTCCCCACTGTCCTCCTTCATACCTCCTTCTCTCCTCCCTCTCCCTACCCTCTCCTTCTCCCCACTGTCCTCCTTCATACCTCCTCCTCTCCTCCCCTCTCTCCACCCTCTCCTTCTCCCCACTGTCCTCCTTCATACCTCCTTCTCTCCTCCCCTCTCTCCACCCTTTCCTTCTCCCCACTGTCCTCCTTCATACCTCCTTCTCTCCTTCCCCTCCCTACCCTCTCCTTCCCCCACTCTGTCCTCCTTCATACCTCCTCCTCTCCTCCCCCCTCTCCTTCCCCCACTCTGTCCTCCTTCATACCTCCTCCTCTCCTCTCCTCCCCTCTCCCTACCCTCTCCTTCCCCCACTCTGTCCTCCTTCATACCTCCTCTCTCCCTCCCCTCCCCTCTCCTTCCCCCACTCTGTCCTCCTTCATACCTCCTCTCTCCTCCCTCTCCCTACCCTCTCCTTCCCCCACTCTGTCCTCCTTCATACCTCCTTCTCTCCTCCCTCTCCCTACCCTCTCCTTCCCCCACTCTGTCCTCCTTCATACCTCCTCCTCTCCCTCTCCCTACCCTCTCCTTCCCCCACTCTGTCCTCCTTCATACCTCCTCCTCTCCTCCCTCTCCCTTCCCCCACTCTTCCCCCACTTCATACCTCCTTCTCTCCTCCCTCTCCCTACCCTCTCCTTCCCCCACTCTGTCCTCCTCCTCCTCTCTCCTCCCTCTCCCTACCCTCTCCTTCCCCCACTCTGTCCTCCTTCATACCTCCTCTTCTCTCCTCCCTCTCTACCCTCTCCTTCCCCCACTGTCTGTCCTCCTTCATACCTCCTTCTCTCCTCCCTCTCCCTACCCTCTCCTTCCCCCACTCTGTCCTCCTTCATACCTCCTTCTCTCCTACCTCTCCCTACCCTCTCCTTCCCCCACTCTGTCCTCCTTCATACCTCCTTCTCTCCTCCCTCTCCCTACCCTCACCTTCCCCCACTCTGTCCTCCTTCATACCTCATTCTCTCCTCCCTCTCCCTACCCTCTCCTTCCCCCACTCTGTCCTCCTTCATACCTCCTCTTTCTCCCCTTCCTCCCTCCTGTAAGAAAATAGCCCTCTCTTTACACACTCATCCCATCTTTGGCTTTGTTTTAAGATGGAGAGGTGGAATCAATGTGGCATGGAAGAAAACAAAAGAGAGACCAACATGAATCATCAAATGATGTAAATGGGATTGAAAAATAAAACATGATGATTGCAGGAAGTAGACAGTCTTATTTACACAACCTGGATGTATTTGTCCTGTAAGAAAAAAGTAGACAAAAACCCAATACTTGGCTCTATTTGTAGTTTGGTAAAGTCATTTTCATCAGTCATTTAAATAGGTTGTTACATGTTCATAACCATTTCCAAAATACACTCAACTGAATGTAGCCTCATCACTGAAAGAAACAAATTCCTGCAATGTTTCTAGAATCTCTTTTGCAATCTTTCCCATTGAGAAGTATAGCCCAACGCAAGGCTAGCGTTTCCCTTCTACTCTGTGAGAAGGGAACCCTCTCTGTGTCCATCCCGTCCTGATATATGAACAGAGGTTTATAAGGGCAGGCCAGTACATATGTAAGTTGGGCCTCATGGTTGACCTTACAAAGCACTTAGTCCCCCCCAACCCTTGCCAGAGTAATGCTGCCTGGCCTGCTACAAGCCATTTATTCACCTAACCACCGTCAAGATCACATCAATCAGCATTAGAAACCCTCTCTGTCTTTCTCGCTATCGCTCATTAGTTCATTCTGTCTCTCGCTCTCTCTGCGTAGCTCTCGTTCATTTGTTCATTCTCTCTCTGACTGCAGTGTCCATTTCACCCCCTCTCTCTCTTTCTTTGTCAGCAAATCTCTCTCTCTTTCTTTGTTAATTGTCTATCCCCATCTCTCCCTTTTTTCCTCCTTACAGATATAGAGTGGTCCTGAGCCCTAACCTTTTATTGGCACCTCTATTGATTTTAATTAGTCTAATTAGTTCATTATTGCAGGGTTCAGGGAGGCCATCCATTACAGACCATCCCAGAGTTAATATGCTAATGATCCCGATCAATTATCACTCAAAGCTAAAGTCATTAACAACTGTATTAGCATAATCAACGATCGCAACCCCATGACCCCTTTTGTTCTCTCCCTCCTTCCTTCCTTCCTTCCTTCCTTCCTTCCTTCCTTCCTTCCTTCCTTCCTTCCTTCCTTCCTTCCTTCCTTCCTTCCTTCCTTCCTTCCTTCTCTCTCTCCCTCCCTCCCTCCCTCTCCCTCCCTCTCTCTCTCTCCCTCCCTCTCTCTCTCTCCTCCCTCCCTCCCTCCCCCTCTCTCCCTCCCCTCTCTCCCCCCCCTCCCTCCCTCCCTCTCCCTCTCGCCCCCTCTCTCTTCCTCGCATATCTCTCTCTCTCCCTCCCTCCCTCCCTCCCTCCCTCCCTCCACCTATGGAATCTACAGAGGTTAGTAATTTCTATGGCTGATGTCTACAAGCCATATGGCTGTCACAGGGTTTGACAGATGCAGAAGAGACAGAAAACCTCTGGGATAGGGTGTCCTCTCTCCGGTCATCCAAGGACCCAAACAGGAGAAATGCTTTTACCCAGAAAGAGGGGATGGGAAATGAATAGGTTAAGAATTGTGGAGAAGAGCAGTACAAACTTTAATCTAAGGTCAATTTAGTATTTTCCTCCCTAATTGTTGAGTTTAGGATTAGGGGTGATTCTAGTTTTAGGCCTAAGGGCAACTGCTACCCTAAGGGCATGGGATGGGATAGGACTAGGATGGTCATTCTGGGGTGGGAAAGTGGGAGTGGTCAGTGGACAGGATCAACGGATCAAAGAGGGATCGACTGATCCCTAATGATGTGTTCCAATCTCTACTGATCTCCCCTGATCCCTCAGTGATCTGAACTGTCCTCTACTGCCCCCAGGGCCAGAGCCAAGCAGAGGGAATTAACATTCACACACGATGCTTAGGGGGAAAAATGAGCTTTGATAAGACTATTTGTTTATATGGAGGGAGTTAGGGTGTAGGGACAAAGATTGAGAGACAAACAGGGAAGAAGACAGCTAAGAGAGAGAGAGAGAGAGAGACAGCACTTGCTTTGGCAATCTTAACACTTTTCCCATGCCAATAAAGCCCTTGAATTGAATTGAATTGAGAGAGAGACAGAGAGAGAGAGAGAGAGAGAGAGAGAGACAGCACTTGCTTTGGCAATGTTAACACATGTTTCCCATGCCAATAAAGCCCTTGAATTGAATTGAATTGAGAGAGAGAGACAGAGAGAGAGAGACACAGAGAGAGAGAGAGAGAGAGAGAGAGAGAGAGACACAGAGAGAGGAATATTATGACTTACGACCAAGGTGTGTTGGTGTCTGGCTTGTTGGATGAAGTTTGTGAGGGAATCCATGTCAGTCTTCAGGTCCCGGTTCTCAGAGTGCAGACTACACACACTCTCCTCCAGAACCCTCCTCTGCTGCTCCAGATCCTGACAAAACCACATAAAGAAGTATACTTCATCCACTGGATCCTATAATAATGATATGCTAATGCTTTCTTCTACAAATAGGCAATACAAACTCGAGCACAGAAAATACACTGCTTCAGTAATTCACTGAAGTATGGAGAGAGTGGATTGATGTGTTACAGCTCATTTAAAAAACACCACAGGACAGAAAACTCCGTTAAAACCATTAGAACACAACATTACTGCTACTTAAATTAGAAAATATATTACAACCATTCAATCAGGCATTGCCTCTCATATTACACTGCTCATTGCATAGTTTACATTGTAGAATAGCACATAAGTAGCTCTAAATGCTCAGCAATCGGTTTAATTTCCAATTATGGACATTAGTAGAGGGATGCCTACCCAACAGTCAGGGGACAAGTGTGTAATATACTGTTTGGCACAGTTCATTCCTTACTGACAATCTAATTGACCACCGGATCCACTCTACAGAGACTAGAGAACATCAACAGAACTTTATACCTCGCCGAATGACTGGAAATCTAGTTACCTGACTAATAAACCAGAATAAATGTGAATAATGCTGTATTATTTGCTGCAGTGTATTTGTTAGGTTACTACACAGTCTGTTGTAAGTTGTATAACTATACACTGTAAGGACTGGTATCGTTCCTGGAATATAAGCACTTTATTCAAATCATCTAAATAGTATGTTAGTATGCAGGGATGACAGAACAAATGGACCTGAAACAAAGAACAGAGGCCTGTACTAATCCATAGCCAGACAAAGGCAAGGGGATAGAAGATGGACTTCTTATTGGATGGACACTAGTCTGGGATCATTCTAAAACATGCATTTTGGGGTGAGAATTCAGCCAATTACATTTTGCTTTGATGTACAAGTGCCCTTAAGACAGGTGTATATTCATCCATATTGTTTCTGTATTTAGTAGACAATCAGTGAAGGGAAAGACGTCTTCACAACTCAACAACAAAAACAACAGACCTATGGAAGCGCAGTCGGTCATTTTCAATGGAGTTAGTTTACCCCTCAAGAAACAGCACCAACACAAATACACAGAAGTGAACCATTCAATATATGGCTATTCATTAATAACTAAAACATATAGATCAGCTATGTGCATGCTAAACAGTCACTAGCAACATAATGAGAGAGATAGTATTCATATTTAATGGATGAAGGAATTAGGCCCACACACATGAGGGGTTATGAAGGTTCCGATCTGTCTTACAACACACTGCTAGCCCTACTGCTACTAGATCATTCAATCATTCCTGAGAAGGAACCACATATCTTTGATTCATTTTCTACAAGGGAAAATCACATTTCCACGAATAAGAGATAAAAGGACAAAAGGAAAGAAATTGAGACATTTGAAAAGGAAAACGGATACAAAGAATTACATCTCTCTGACCTCAGTCCTATAAAGACGGCGCCGTCTGACCACTTGACCTTTCCTGTAATACTTGGTAAGTGATGTGTGTGTGTGATAGAATAATATAACGTGATTAGTGTTGTGTATGTAAAACTCTCTCAGGAGACCAGAACGACAATGTATGGTATTCTAGAACACCAAAATATATACAGTGCCTTGCGAAAGTATTCGGCCCCCTTGAACTTTGCAACCTTTTGCCACATTTCAGGCTTCAAACATAAAGATATAAAACTGTATTTTTTTGTGAAGAATCAATAACAAGTGGGACACAATCATGAAGTGGAACGACATTTATTGGATATTTCAAACTTTTTTAACAAATCAAAAACTGAAAAATCGGGCGTGAAAAATAATTCAGCCCCCTTAAGTTAATACTTTGTAGCGCCACCTTTTGCTGCGATTACATCTGTAAGTTGCTTGGGGTATGTCTCTATCAGTTTTGCACATCGAGAGACTGAAATTTTTTCCCATTCCTCCTTGCAAAACAGCTCGAGCTCAGTGAGGTTGGATGGAGAGCATTTGTGAACAGCAGTTTTCAGTTCTTTCCACAGATTCTCGATTGGATTCAGGTCTGGACTTTGACTTGGCCATTCTAACACCTGGATATGTTTATTTCTGAACCATTCCATTGTAGATTTTGCTTTATGTTTTGGATCATTGTCTTGTTGGAAGACAAATCTCCATCCCAGTCTCAGGTCTTTTGCAGACTCCATCAGGTTTTCTTCCAGAATGGTCCTGTATTTGGCTCCATCCATCTTCCCATCAATTTTAACCATCTTCCCTGTCCCTGCTGAAGAAAAGCAGGCCCAAACCATGATGCTGCCACCACCATGTTTGACAGTGGGGATGGTGTGTTCAGGGTGATGAGCTGTGTTGCTTTTACGCCAAACATAACGTTTTGCATTGTTGCCAAAAAGTTCAATTTTGGTTTCATCTGACCAGAGCACCTTCTTCCACATGTTTGGTGTGTCTCCCAGGTGGCTTGTGGCAAACTTTAAACGACACTTTTTATGGATATCTTTAAGAAATGGCTTTCTTCTTGCCACTCTTCCATAAAGGCCAGATTTGTGCAATATACGACTGATTGTTGTCCTATGGACAGAGTCTCCCACCTCAGCTGTAGATCTCTGCAGTTCATCCAGAGTGATCATGGGCCTCTTGGCTGCATCTCTGATCAGTCTTCTCCTTGTATGAGCTGAAAGTTTAGAGGGACGGCCAGGTCTTGGTAGATTTGCTATACTCTGATACTCCTTCCATTTTCAATATTATCGCTTGCACAGTGCTCCTTGGGATGTTTAAAGCTTGGGAAATCTTTTTGTATCCAAATCCGGCTTTAAACTTCTTCACAACAGTATCTCGGACCAGCCTGGTGTGTTCCTTGTTCTTCATGATGCTCTCTGCGCTTTTAACGGACCTCTGAGACTATCACAGTGCAGGTGCATTTATACAGAGACTTGATTACACACAGGTGGATTGTATTTATCATCATTAGTCATTTAGGTCAACATTGGATCATTCAGAGATCCTCACTGAACTTCTGGAGAGAGTTTGCTGCACTGAAAGTAAAGGGGCTGAATAATTTTGCACGCCCAATTTTTCAGTTTTTGATTTGTTAAAAAAGTTTGAAATATCCAATAAATGTCGTTCCACTTCATGATTGTGTCCCACTTGTTGTTGATTCTTCACAAAAAAATACAGTTTTAGATCTTTATGTTTGAAGCCTGAAATGTGGCAAAAGGTTGCAAAGTTCAAGGCGGCCGAATACTTTCGCAAGGCACTGTACAATACCATAAGGTCACTATGGTGACCATCTTGTTTATACAATCTATTCTAAAAAAGTCTTGAGAAGAAATCCCATATGTCCTCAGCTTTTTACACCTGACAGCTAAAGCATATTATATAACCTATTAAATCACAGAGGATAATGCTGTATTGGAGTCTTAAGGAAATGGATTAACCAGGAGAAAGGCAAGCATGTTGAACTTCTCAACCTGTGAGTAAAAATTAGCATACAATTGCTTATTATGAATGGTATTGTGAAGCTTTTTACCTGAAGGTCCAAAGTTTGGTATTATTCTCTGCCTGTCTGGGGAACTAAGCAGGTCACAAAGACATGTATCTCAGCCTCATACTCTCATAATTATATTGTTACATTTCTCTATTGGGCTGTTTTGTTAAGAATAAAGGCCTTTTCTCAACAACAGTGTTGCAATCTTTTCGTCTGAATTCCCCAAAAATACAGATTCCAATTTTGGCACACTAAACCATCCACACCAAGTCCGATGCACATACATTTGCATAACGTCACCAACGCTGCTGCGGTCATTCTCAGTGGCAATATGTTGTTCAAAGTGACCTAGAGAGGACGCAGTAAAGAGAGAAAGATCCTATAGCCTACTACTGGAAAAATGAAAGGAGCTTGGTTACGTTTTATTTAGTTGCACCCCATTTAATGAGAGGAAACGGAAAACTGGCACGTAGTCATTGCTCGCACATACAGTATGCTGCTGACCAGCATGATGCTTGCTACCTACAGTTATCTGTCTATCTGATTAAAGAGATTAAGTCCAGACAGGTTGGGCTTATTTTAGGCAACTTTCTGAATGGACATAGAGAATTAGCAAACTCGTACACACGCAACCACCCACCTAAAGGACCCATTATTCATTACAGACGCATGCGGCGTATCTCACTCAGACACATAATCACATTTCTCCTTTCCCCAAAACGCATTAAAAACCTTGCCTTAGCTTCAAATCCTTTCTGTAGGATATCAAAAATGAGTCTACATTATAGGACAATGCTAAATGAATAGCCTACTGTATCATAGAAATTGACAAGTAAAGTTTCAAGGGGGAGATATAGAGACAGCTGTGATATAGGCTATATGAATCTAAAATTGACAACCATTAGAAAATAGAAAAACATGGCCGCAACCTGTCCATAGCCTAATGATCAGCCGTTGACCAATTTTAGGAAAGCAGTTGGTGGTTACGTTGACACTACATTTGAATTTGAGTGCTTTATCTAAATCTGTGCAACCACTTACTGATAAGGGTAACTCCGATGGAATGTTTCATGGTTGTTTACAGCACAAGTGGAGGCTTAGATTCACTTTAGCAGTCCTATAATACACAGCCTAATAGAGGGGTCTCCAACCTTTTCTAGCATTAGAGTTACTTAAAAAAACTAATAAAATGTTGTGATATACAGTTGAAGTCAGAAGATTACATACCCCTTAGTCAAGTACATTTTAATTCAGTTTTTCACAATTCCTGACATTTAATCCTAGTAAAAATTCCCTGTCTTAGGTCAGTTAGGATCACCAGTTTATTTTAAGAATGTGAAATCTCAGAATAATAGTAGAGAGAATGATTCATTTCAGCTTTTATTTCTTTCATCACATTCCCAGTGGGTCAAAAGTTTACATACACTCAATTAGTATTTGGTAGCATTGCCTTTAAATTCTTTAACTTGAGTCAAACGTTTCAGGTAGCCTTCCACGAGCTTCCCACAATAAGTTGGGTGAATTTGGCCCATTCCTCGTGACAGAGCTGGTGTAACTGAATCAGGTTTGTAGGCCTCCTTGCTCGCACCCGCTTTTTCAGTTCTGCCCACAAATATTCTATAGGATTGAGGTCAGGGCGTTGTGATGGCCACTCCAATACCTTGACGTTGTTGTCCTTAAGCTAATTTATCACAACTTCAGAAGTATGCTTGGTGTCATTGTCCATTTGGAAGACCCATTTGCGACCAAGCATTAACTTCCTGAACGATGTCTTGAGATGTTGCTTCAATATATCCACAATTTTCCTCCTCATGATGTCATCTATTTTGTAAAATGCACCAGTCCCTACTGCAGCAGAGCACCCCCACAACATGATGCTGCCACCTCCATGCTTCACGGTTGGGATGGTGTTCTTCGGCTTGCAAGCATCCCCCTTTATCCCCCAAACATAATGATGGTCATTATGGCCAAAAAGTTATATTTTTGTTTCATCAGACCAGAGGACATTTCTCCAAAAAGTATGATCTTTGTCCCCGTGTGCAGTTGCAAACCGTAGTCTGGCTTTTTTATGGCGGGTTTGGAGCAGTGGCTTCTTCCTTGCTGAGCTGCCGTTCAGGTTATGTCAATATTGGATATATATTGGATATAGATACTTTGTACCTGTTTCCTCCATCATCTTCACAAGGTCCTTTGCTGTTGTTCTGGGATTGATTTGCACTTTTCACACCAAAGTCCGTTCATCTCTAGGAGACAGAACGTGTCTCCTTCCTGAGTAATATGACGGCTGCGTGGTCCCATGGTGTTTATACTTGGGTACTATTGTTTGTACAGATGAACGTGGTACCTTCAGGCATTTGGAAATTGCTCCCAAGGATGAACCAGACTTGTGGAGGTCTACAAATTTTTTTCTGAGGTCTTAGCTGATTTCTTTTGATTTTCCCATGATGTCAAGCAAAGAGGCACTGAGTTTGAAGGTAGGCCTTGAAATACATCCACAACCTCCAATTGACTGAAATTATGTCAATTAGCCTATCAGAAGCTTCTAAAGCCATTAGATTATTTTCTGGAATTTTCCAAGCTGTTTAAAGGCACAGTCAACTTAGTGTATGTAAACTTCTGACCCACTGGAATTGTGATACAGTGAATTATACGTGAAATAATCTGTCTGTAAACAATTGTTGGAACAATTACTTGTGTCATGCACAAAGTAGATATCCTAACTTTCAAATAGGCATATTCTTCTCTTCCGTGGGTCCTTAGTGTAGAAGAGAAAGTAGCGCACTGTTATCTGTAAATATACAGTACCAGTCAAAAGTTTGGACACACCTACTTATTCAAGGGTTTTTCTTTATTTTTACACTTTTCTACATTGTAGAATAATAGTAAAGACATCAAAACTAGGAAATAACACATATGGAATCATGTAGTAACAAAAAAGTGTTAAACAAATCAAAATATATTATGTAGTTCTTCACTCTCAAAATTACAACTGTTCATAGAAACAACAAAATTGGATGTTCTGAGTCCATGCCAATGCTTAAATAACAACAGAATAAATAAAAAAAATTAGGTCTGGAAGAAAACTAATACATTTAGATTTGAGTGTAATTCCCCTTTAATTGTGCATCTGGCCCTTTAATTGCACATCTAGCGAGTGAGGAATGTGCCGTCTAATGTGCTGGTCTAGTGATGGTTCTGTACTGCTGCAGCTCATTTCATGGCAAATAGCCCGACACTCTTAACCGCTAGGCTACCTGCAGCCCTAATGAACAGCAATGTAGTTTGAAACGTATTTCGAGCAATTTTTACAAACTAATAGGCCTAGGTCTATTCGAGGAGAGAAGCATCAATCCATCCTCTTGCTTGCTGAATGTCTATAAAAAAAAGGCTACAGCGTTGGCAATGAACTAGTGAGGAAGTTTGAATGGCGAGAGTGACGTGTATCTCTGGTGTGAGCACATTGGCTAAATTGATACATTGCTGCACGTAAAAAAAACAGGCGGAGAGAAATGTATTCATTAATTCGCACAACAAACCCACAGACCTGTCAGTGGCAGTGTGCGGCCTGCCACTGGCAATGTTCCATATAACAACTTCTATTGGTCAACAGCTTATTTTCGCATGCAAAAATATGCAAAAATCAAACCTGTTCCGAATAAATAACTGACGGATTGCGGCAGGACAATATTTAGCAATTGGTTTAAACGGCGTCATAAACAAGACATGCTCGTACTTATTTTTTTCTTCCAAATGATTTGGATGAAAATAACAGACTTTGAATGTCTATAGCATTCTGCCATGATTACATTCCAACAATGGGGCTGTGTAAAACTACATTCACATATCAAATATATAGGGGGGCAAGCCCACGGACACTCATAAGCCAGCTGAAGGCAAAAGCAAAGCAGGGATGGAGGCAGGCTAACGTAGGCCTAACACAAAGGAAGAAAATAGACATGAGGCTTACATGAATGATTTGATCAGAGGTGCGTAGCTTGGCCTCTATGGTGCAGACTCTGTTGTTGGCCTCTGTTTCCAGGTCCTCCACTGTCTGGACCAGCACTTGGTTCTGGTCACCCAAGTCGTTCACATAGGACTGGAGGATACGGACCTTCATCTACAAAACACAACAACAGAATAACAGATGTGATAACTACATGTGATGTTGTGTGTCTCTGTGAACAACAGATAAGTAGCCTAGACGCAATGTTGTGTGTCTTTGTACAGCACAGATAAGTAGCCTAGACGCAATGTTGTGTGTCTTTGTACAGCACAGATAAGTAGCCTAGACGCAATGTTGTGTGTCTTTGTACAGCACAGATAAGTAGCAGACATGTTGCATTGCGTGTGTTTGTGAATGGTTTTAAATTGCACTCCCAATATAGCAACATACTGTTCATACATGAATGATGTTTTCATCATAAAAGGCATTTTCAACAACAGTACATAGACAAAAGTTTAAGACAAGAAGACCTCTTGACGTCAACAACTGCTTTTGTTTGTTATGTTGGTAGTAATGTACTAACATGTTATTTTCTAAAGGTGCACAGTAGCCCTTGTATTGACAGACAATCTAGACTCTAGAGAGATGCTGGTGTACTTACTACTGTTTATATGTAGGCCAGGCCTAGGTCTAGGACTCTAGGTCTCAACCTCACGTCATTCTCTCAATCTAATTATTCTCAAATATCTTACAATGTTGTTATAAATAGACTACGTTATAAATATGTTATGCCTGTGTAGCGGACGTGAGACGGCCTCATGGTTTTGTGATGAGGTTTCCCTGCCTGCGACATCAAAATCAGCGTCACCACGCTCACATGATGCATAGGCTTTAGCTCAGCAGCTAACACAGTCTTGCAGCACGTAGGCGACCCAGGTTGAAACCTAGTCAGTCACATATACGGCCTAGGCTTACATTTGGAGAGCAGGAGGTTGAAGAGTGACTGTCCACGTCATCCTTGGGTTATGGCTAACCTTGTTAGATATCTCCAGTACTGGACCAATTGACCAAAGTCCATCTTCGAAACCTTGTTACATTTCCTTTGATGTACAGCCCCCTGACTTACAGGCTGTGTCTAAATGATCTCACATGACAAGCCCTGACGATTAGAATGCTTTTAAACAAGGCTGCCGGTCCACGTCTCTGTTTCAGCTGCTCAGATGGACGACTAATGTAATTTACCACCTGTTACAAGTGCTGTGGCTTCATAAAACCAGCTCTGTGCTTCCCTCTGTTATTTGTCTAGCAATAATCATCATGATTGTGCTCACTGACTGTAGATACTGTTTTGTTATTTTTTATTTGTCACAATTGGTTACAGAGAAGGAGTAGGTATATGCAGAGGACAGAGAGCTAAACTTAATGCAGTAACTTGAGTGGCCTTGTCCAAGTGGCTACCTGGCTATGTTGCCAGCTTGCTCTAATGTTATGTGAATTGACATAACGCCATATATTGTAGCAGTTGAGAGTGGGTCACACGGTCTTAAACTGGCAGCAACCATGCCAAGGGTGGGGTTACGGTTGAGGTTATTTATGGAATTAGGTTAAGGTGAGAAAACGGTTAGGGTTAGCTAAAATGCAAGACATTTTTTTACGTCAATTTGACATAAACTGTATTCCATCTAGCTATGACCATAATGAAAACATGATGATAGAAAATTACCTGCTGTGGAATTAAGTGACACTTCACCTACCTGTAAAATGTCCTCATTTGTGCCCCCTCTTGTGTCAAACTCTAGGCGTCTTAACCTCTCCTCATACAGCCCCTTGAACTCATCCAGGAGGTGTTTCATGTTCTTGGTAACAGGACAGTGAATGATCCCACCACCATGATCAGCATCAACTCTTGACGTCGAGTTGCTCTGCTGTGGCTTGTCACTTTTGTGACCAGACCCCTGTGATTTTTCCCCGGATAGAGTGGACTTTTTGCTCTTATAATCCATTTTGCTAGTTCGTCTCACTGAAAACTGAACTGTCTTTTCGGTTAACTTGCTAAAACATTACTCAAATGACCTCACACGTATTCATTATCTAACGTTAGCTTGCTAGCTATCATGCTTTGTTTATCATCACTCAGAGTTGCTCTCTTCTTGTTTCGGTCTGTTGTCTCGATAACTATGCTGTATAATGACAAACAAAACTCTACTGTCAACCTTGGCTTATAGACATGGTTTTTCAAAAAATAGTATACTTTCCATGTGTATCGTTAAAAAGTAAAAGTGATTGGAGAAAAGTTGGTTGTTAGGTCGGTAACTACAACCATCAGTTTCCAGTTTTGACGTGTGCGAGAAGCTAGTAGCCCGCCCTTTGAAGGGATACGATTGGCTCAAGCAGCTTTCCGTCTGCAAATGTGCAGTATTGATTGATCGAGATACTGTAACGTCATCGTCGACTGAGCTAATTTGAGGTATCTTCCCGTTCCCTCATGCACTTTATGCTTCCCGCCGTGATTTTAATATTTACCTCGCTGTTGCGTTACACGTTTGTTCAATTTCAATTAAAGGGGCTTTATTGACTAGTGAAACATATCAAATGTCATAGTATGTCTATATACAGTGTTGTAATGATGTACAAAGGGGGAAATATAAACATAAATATCGGTTGTATTTACAATGGTATTTGTTCTTCACTAGTTGCCCTTTCCTTGTGGCAACAGGACACACAAATATTGCTGCAGTGACGGCACACTGTGGCATTTCACCCAATAGATATGACAGTGTGCGCCATCGCTTAATCAGCGACCTGATGCAATTGGCTAAACATGCTTGCTGCTGGGCACTCATTTGTCGATTGGCCCGTTCGCTTTTAGAGGAGTGGTTAGCGTTGACAACCCGGAAATGAAGTGCGTTCACATCTAGGTGACAAACGGTCGATTTCAAGCAAAACAATGGGTAAATATCGGTCCCCTTTATGTCATATGAAATACAATCCATTGCCAAGTTATATTGGCTGCATATTCCAATTACGTTTAAACGGCAATCGATATATTTGCGCGAGATATATTGCGAACAGTGGGCAATGCATACGCTACTTCGTTGGAATGTATACTCATGTGCCATGTCTTCTTCTGTGCTTTGATTTGCATTATTGTACAGTTCAGTATCGATGAGCTGTGTCGCTTTCAAATACTATCCACTGCACACTATCAAAATGTCAGTATAGCGGTCAAGCTGGGGTCTATTCACTAGGAACGAAACGGGGACCTATCTGAATCTGTCTAATATAAACTGTTTTCGTTGCAAAACGCTACTCTTTGGACTAATGATTACATCCCTGGTGTGTATAAATTACGTATTGCAATGGGAACCGTTTAAGAACCAAACGGAAGCAAATATAGGAAAAGGGAGGGACCTACCTGAATTTGTCCAATAGAAACTCTCGTTTCGATGCAAACCGTCTCCCCTTTGGCGTAAACGGTTTCTGTTGCAAACAGTTTGCAACGGAGGAAAGGTTCTGCAACAATCGACGTAATTAATACAAACGTGTACTACATTTATTTGCTATAAATTCCAATGACGTGTTTCACCTTGACAGCAAGCTGCAGTTGTATCATGACAAGGGCTGGGAATTGCCAGGGACATCAAGATCCAGATATTATCAAGATACTTAGGTGTCGATAGGATATGTATTGTGATTGGATTTTCAAAACACATTTTCACCATATGCCTGCTGCAGAGAGACAAGAGAGAGCCATGAGAAAACAAGTTTTTATCAGTCGTGGAAATAAAAGTGCTGAAAACTAATTGGCTCCCTATTTAAAAAAGAGGATGGAGAACACGCTGTGAAGGAAAAAATACTGGAGTTTTGGTGCAGGTACAGCCAACTAGCGGCAAAATAACATTGCAATATTGTCAAAAATATATAATACGATATATATCCTCAAAAATAACAATATTTAACTGTATCAATTTTCCCCATCACTAATCATGACCTTAATACCTATTACTTGAATATCATCAGAACACCACTTGAATATCAAGATTAATCCAACCACCGACTGTAATGTTTACAAAAAATGATATATATATATATATATATATATACAGTACCAGTCAAAAGTTTGAACACACCTACTCATTCTAGGGTTTTTCTTTATTTTTACTCTTTTCTACATTGCAGAATAATAGTGACGGCATCAAAACTATGAAATAACATGGAATCATGTAGTAGGCAAAAAAAAGTTTTATTTTAAATTTGAGATTCTTCATGAGGTGGCCACCCTTTGCCTTGATGACATCATTTGCACACGCTTGGCATTCTCTCAACCAGCTTCATGAGGTAGTCACCTGGAATGCTTTTCAAATAACAGGTGTGCCTGTTAATTGTCAGTATTATGGCAAGAACAGCTCAAATAAGCAAAAAGAAACGACAGTCCATCATAAGTTTAAGACATGAAGGTCAATCAATCTGGAAAATTTCAAGAACTCTGAAAGTTTCTTCAAGTGCAGTAGCAAAATCCATCAAGTGCTATGAAGCACTATGATAGCTTTCATGAGGACCGCCACAGGAAAGGAAGACCCAAAGTTACCTCTGCTGCAGAGGATAAGTTCATTAGAGTTACCAGCCTCAGAAATTGCAGCCCAAATAAATGCTCCACAGAGTTCAAGTAACAGACACATCTCAACTTCAACTGTTCAGAGGAGACTGTGTGAATCAGGCCTTCATGGTTGAATTGCTGCAAAGAAACCACTACCGAAGGACACCAATAAGAAGAAGAGACTTGCTTGGGCAAAGAAACTTGAGCAATGGGCATTAAACCGGTGGGAATCTGTCCTTTGGTCTGATGAGTCCAAATTTGTGATTTTTGGTTCCAACTGCTGTGTCTTTGTGAGATGCAAAGTAGGTGAACGGATGATCTCCGCATGTGTGGTTCCCGCCGTGAAGCATGGAGGACGAGGTGTGATGGTGTGGGCTTGCTTTGCTGGTGACACTGTCAGTGATTTATTTAGAATTCAAGGCACACTTAACCAGCATGGATACCACAGCATTTTGCAGCGATATGCCATCTCATCTGGTTTTCACTTAATGGGACTATCATTTGTTTTTCAGCAGGATAATGACCTGACACACCGTCAGGCTGTGTAAGGGCTATTTGACCAAGAAGGAGAGTGATGGATTGCTGCATCAGATGACCTGGCCTCCACAATCACCTGACCTCAACCCAATTGAGATGGTTTGGGATAAGTTGGACCGCAGTGTGAAGGAAAAGCAGCCAACAAGTGCTCAGCATATGTGGGAACTCCTTCAAGACTGTTGAAAAGCATTCCAGGTGAAGCTGGTTGAGAGAATGCCAAGATTGTGCAAAGCTGCCATCAAGGCAAAGGGTGGCTACTTTGAAGAATGTGAAATCTAATATATTTTTGGTTACTACATGATTCCATGTGGGTTATTTCATAGTTTTGTTATCATCACTATTATTCTACAATGTAGAAAATGGTAAAAATAAAGATAAACCCTTGAATGAGTAGGTGTGTCCAAACTTGACTGGATATAGGCTATATTATAACAGGAATTATCCCCTTAGGTATTAATTAGTGTACTGTACATTTGGTTATTGCAGTAGGCTATACTGTCATTTCAGCCTTAAGCTTATCTCACTCCAGGCCAGTCTAAAAGCAGAGAGAGAGAAAGAGATGTCATTATTTCTGTACAGTAGGTGATTTTATTGATTTTCAAGAGGCCACTCACTCCATCCCTATCCCCTCAATCATCGTCCTCTATTCTATTCATTTAAAAAAAATCTATCTCTCTTTTACAATTACTCTGTAGCTGGCCATTTTGCCTCGTGCCAACCTAATCCTCTGACTGATTATCACGTAATGCTCTTGCCTTATTATCAAAATGGAGGAGCTTTGCGTTTTTTGTTAAATGGCTGATATGTGTAGACTTTACGAATTAAGAACTAGGAATGAGTGTTGTTATCAAGAGAATCTAGAGCAGATGATTACACTGGGTGAGAGAGAGAGAGAGAGAACACTTAGCATATTGAGTGGGTTTTTAAGGGAATTTGTGAAGTTAAACTGGGGTGTGATCTCAGCTAGAGGTCAAGAGGTCAGCTATAGATTTCTCTAACAGGCATTAACATGGACACGGCTTTGTCTGCTGCACTCATTTGAAAAAGCTCTCTACACTCAGACCCTGTCCTCTAAAAGGGTTGTTCAGTCGGAATGTTTGTAATGAATCCAAAGTTCAAATGTCGGCAGGGGTAGTCGTCTGACAGGCTGTGTTTGAACTTGGTTCGTCTAGCCTAAAAGCCTCAACACTCTGTTAGCCTGCTGAGCTAAAGCCTAGGCATTTGCTTGGGGAGCTAACGCAAGCCTTCAGGCCTCAGACGAGTTTAGGCTACTCATCACCCCAGCACGTTTCTGTGAAGTGTTTTTACTGTGATGAGTGACTGCTCCAGACATGAGCACATCTTTTAACAGCATTCCTTGTCCGCTTTAGAGAGAAGAAAAAAACAGTGCTTGGGTCTTCACAAGCCAGGGTCTGTCTGGCACTCTGGCACGTTAAGCTTTCCATTTCCTCAATCGTTTTTAATTGCTGTGTACAACTGATGAGAACAAAACATGAGAACAAAAGTTTGCACATCACCGTTTGTCTTCTGTCATGCATTAGTTGATCAAAAATTCTTAACGCTACACATTTTATTTGCATGAGGTTAGGCCACAGCAGTTGCGCATTACTTCATCAGACACAACAAAAAATGTCTCATTCATTAACTGTTCTTACTTCACCATTCAATGCACTTCCTTGGCCTCCTAAATGTTTCATGAGTTTTTAAGTTGTTTTCCTGCAAACCCTGCTGTACTTATTACTCATACAAGCTTTGTATCTTCCACCTTTGTACTCACAAAATCAATTAATTCTCCTAAATAATTTACGTTCTGAGCAAACCAGATTAAGCAGAGCACAAATCTTTGTGTCAGGCAGAAGTGATATTTTTTTTCAGGCATTAACTAGGCCCCCCTCGCCCTCTGGCTCTCTATGGTGTTAGGTAGAGAGTTGCAAAATTTATTAAACTTTCAATAAATTCCCTGGTTTTCCCAAAAATCAGAGTTAGAGGTTTCCCGGAATCAGGAGGGAATAAGCAGGAAATCTGGGATCCTCCAACCAGGATTTCTGGAAATCCAGGGAATTTATTGAAAGTTCCAACCCTAGTCAGTTTGCAACCCTAGTTTCCGGTGAGTAGGGGAGTCCTGATTAAGCATTTGAGTGCAACACACACACACACACCAAGAGAGAGAGGGAGCCAGGGTCTAGGACCACTCTGTGCATTTACACGCATCTATTTTTTATGAAACAGACTCATAACAATTAGTCCTCTTACCGCCTGGCTAATCTTAGCATACCTGTAATGGCCATGACATCACTTTTTAAAAGTTCCAAAACTGACATTCTCATTCATTTTCATTGAGAAAACATTAGTAGGCCTAGCACTCTGGCCAGAGAGAAAAGAGCAATAAAGAGAGGAATAAAAGAGGTTTGAGTGCTTAGAATGGAAGGTTACATTCTCCAGACCTTTTACACAAATTCATTTACATGAGAGGAGAAATGTAGGCTGAGAGCCAAAGGCATATTCCACACAGTAGGAGAGCCAATTGTAACAGTTTATATTTTAGTTCAGAGAATGTAGGCTAACAAGCAAAGCTAACTGCCTTGGTTTTTGTGTACGAGAGTCTAAGCCAGGAGTTTGATGCATAATAATTGCTTATATACAAAGCCAGGCATACATATATTAGGCATTTTATATCTGAAGGAGGCTTATATATATATATATATATATATATATATATATATAATTATGCTTCAGTGATCAGAAAAAGATAGGGATAATATCACTATTATGTGTCCTGTCCTTTGGGGATCAAGACACCCACCCCCGTTCCCTCTCTATCTCTTGTCCTAAAGGTGCCATCCCTGGCACTATGTCTAAACCGAAGGTCAAGATGACAGTCTAGCCACCCTCCCAAATTCCCTTGATTCCTTCTAGCCTTGCTTGGAGCTGAGCTGCTATGTTCTCTTCAGGAATGTCCTGTCCAGTTGTGACAACCAGACAGACTCAAGGTCAGAGTGTTGTCATTGAGCAGTTTGTGCTTATCTGTTTTCACTCTGGGTTTTTTCTGTTCTTTTTTTTTCTTCCCTATCCCTTTTTCCATCAGTAGATCGTAGCCGACAGGATGATGCCTAGGGGTGGGGGTGACAGTTGATATGCCGCAATCTTATCTGTCACTCATTCGTCACTTTGCGCCAGTTGTCATAAGCCCTGATTGGAGCAGCAGACTACAGCTTGGATGCCGCGGAGCGCTCATGTTTTTATCCTATTATTTGTCATGGTGCAGGAGTGGTTTTTGCTCCATATAAACCCTTTGTGCTAGCCTTGTTGTTGTGGCAGTATATCCATATGTTGTGTATTGACATTGTCCTAGTAATGATTCATTTGGCCTCAGACTTCCCTAAATCTCTAAACATCCCCAAAATGCTGTTGTTTGAAGCAATCTTAAATATAGAATTTAAAAATCATTACATTTACCCCATGAAATGTGTAGGCTTCTAGATTTTTACTTGTTTTGTATTGATTTCAGAACTAGGCCTATAGTAGATAACTTTAGGCAATAACCCACACTCAGTCAGTCAGTCCTCTCTCTCACTCTCACTCTACTCACTCACCAGCTCCAGGAGAGGGCATTCTCCCTGTGTTGATCCATTATGAAGTCGATGGCTCCTGTTCAATGCTTGAACATAATCTTTGTGCGTGTGTGTGTGTGTGTGTGTGTGTGTGTTTGCTCTTTCATGCCTCTGTAAGTGTATGTCCTTTATTTACAATAGGCCTAACCACTGCCCATTGATCGGCGACTTCTGACCATTACATAAGAGCCATAGATTTCCAGTTCTGTGGTGAAAGCCCTGTAAATTTCACTACTTCATTTTATAGGCAGAGAGTATTGACTGAAGTGTGGGGCTGTTATGTATTTGGCATATAGCTGAGAGTCTGAGGGTAGCTGTCAATAGTAATCCTGCTATTGATGTGTGTGTGTGTGTGTGTGTGTGTGTGTCTAGAAGACGTTACAGTGGCCTGACTCTAACATCTCTCTCATCCTCTTACATCATAATTACATTAATATTGACAAGCCCCTGACAATAGCCACAGTACTATTGATAGCCGGCTGTCAATACTGTGTTCCCAAATAAACCATTTTCATTCATAACTTGTCAACTGCTCAATAACAGCGTTGAAGGGAGTACCAGGCCAGGGGATTCTCCCAAGAGGGAGGGAAGGAGGAAGGGATGGAGAGAGGGGGCTATTTCTCACACTTGGCACTGTGTGGTTATTTGGCGCTGTGGACCTGTGGATTATCTCCGTATGTCCCTGCCTGCCTACCTGATTGACACACACACATGCAGGCATGCGCATACGCCCACACTGAGGCAGTGCATACAAACATGAGGCTACTACTTCATTTGTTTCTCAGTAGAGCTTTGAGATCATTTGAATGAAAGCACTATACAAATTAAGTGTATTATTATTTACCAAGGGCCAATTATGCTTAGCTATGTCACCTAAATGATGTGACATATTAAATTAGGTGATATATATTAGAATCTTTATGTAATTCTTTGATATTCACCTACCGGTACTTATTTTCTTGTAAGTTTTAGGCTACTTTATAAATTAAATTCTAACATTCGTATAATAGACATTGTATGCCGCACTCGTAAATAGTGTCATGAATTAAATTAAACTTGAATGACTTTTTTCCTTTAAAATGTCACCTATTTCATTCATTTCTAAATGTAACTGGGTGGTACTGTATCATCTGAAGTCTATTGAAACATCATGAATGCAGGATGTTCTTATGGACCAAAATAAACTCTAAGCACCGCAGTGCTGCTTATTAGAATGTAACTCGGTCTAAATGTCACAACTGACCCCTTCAGTCAAAGCTGCCATATTTCCATTCCAGAGCTGAAATCTCTTAAAGCCACGTAACAAATCCTGTTCACCACAGCACAAAGGTCTGTCTCTTTTTCTCTCCTTCAGCCTTTCATTTCTAAACCATTTCATTTGGGGTGGGGGGGGGGGGGGGTAGAGAGAGATAAACCAAGGACGATACAAACATGGACTCACACAGACACACTCAGTGAGGAGTCATCCAGACGTCACAGTGGTGGGATCTCATATAGAGTCCACCGGGGAGTGAAATAGTTCCATATTGGCAGATGGTTACGGTGTAGCCAAGACTGCGCCATTAGGCTAATCCCTGTTGATGTGATTCTTCCGCACAACCCTATCTCGGCTAAGACCGTGTGTGTGTGTGTGTGTCTTAAGACCCCATGTGCCTCCGCATTGCAACACTCAAAGGCCACATTTAGGATGGGTTTTACATGTGAAAAGTGATTTCAGATCCACTATAAAAATGGATAATAGGATGGACTTCTCATCTTAAAGGAGAATTTAGCAACAATTTTTACAACCAAATCTACATTGTTAATGTAAACAGCATGTTATAGAGGGTTATAGAGGGTCCAGACACTTTGTTGTTGTTGTTGCAATTTCACTTGTTTTTGAGAAACCTTCCTTAGATATTCCCTCTGTCCAGTGTCTGTGTTCTTTTGCCCATCTAAATATTTTCTTTTTATTGGCCAGTCTGAGATATGTCTTTTTCTTTGCAACTCTGCCTAGAAGGCCAGCATCCTGGGTCGCCTCTTCACTGTTGACGTTGAAACTGGTGTTTTGTGGGTACTATTTAATGAAGCTGCCAGTTGAGGACTTGTGAGGCGTCTGTTTCTCAAACTAGACAATCTAATATACTTGTCCTCTTGCTCAGGTTTGCACCGGGGCCTCCCAATCCTATTCTGGTTAGAGACAGGTTGCGCTGTTCTGTGAAGGGAGTAGTACACAGTGTTGTACTAGATCTTCAGTTTCTTGGCAGTTTCTCGCATGGAATAGCCTTCATTTCTCAGAACAAGAGTAGACTGACCAGTTTCGGGAAGAAAGTTATTTGTTTCTGGCCATGTTGAGCCTGTAATCGAACCCACAAATGCTGATGCTCCAAATACTCAACTAGTCTAAAGAAGGCCAGTTTAATCTTTTTAGTTTCCTGAGGGGGAATAGGCTTTGTCGTGCCCTCTTCTCGGTTGTCTTGGTGTGTTTGGACTAGAGGTCGACCGATTAATCGGATTAATCAGGGTCGATTTCAAGTTTACATAACAATCGAAATCGGTATTTTTGCCCGCCAATTTGCCGATATACTGACAGCGTTTCAGTTTCTAAAAGGATGTATTTGGGTGTTTTTGGAACCTTTTGTAGAATCCCTGTACTACACAACAAGGATGAGGAAATGAATCGCTGGTTGCGTTAAGTTTCTCAAAAACAAGTGAAATCTGGACCTTTCTATAACATGGCATTTACAAAACAATGTATTTGATTGTAAAAAAGCAACATCTCCTTTTGAGATTTTGGCAATGCAGACCTTTATCTACAGTACTTCCTCAGTCAGATGAAATCAGGGATACCATTTTTATGTCTCTTGTATACAGTTTGAAGGAAGTTGCTGGCTAGCGTTAGGGCAAAGACTGGACGTCTATATGACAGCTAGAATGCCAGCTGTTCCTGTAGACTTCGTCATTGCACTTAGCATTGGCTCGCAAAAATACCTCGAACTTCCTTCATTCTGGATGCAGAGACATTCAAATTGTGTCCACGAGTTCATCGGACTTAGTGGAAGTACATAAAGGGCTTCATTGCCAAAATGTCAAAGTATCCCTTTGCATCTGGTCCCTCTCAAGGTTTTGTCCTTCCAAGACAGTTTATTCTTGCCAAAAGTTTGGAGTCTTTCTTTGGGGATTTAGGCCTATGTTACTGTGGAGCACCTTTGATAAATCAATTGTATTGCATACTGTATGTATGTGATGTAGCCTACAAGTACCATTTTCTTATTCTCATCTTCTTCAGCTTCTACCGGAGGAGCCCATCCGCCACCAGAGGGAGGTTCAGGTCCAGACCCTCAGACTCCTGTCTTGAGGATCAACCAGCTGGATGCCTTTGAGCTGGACTCTGCTCTGGACCAGCTGGTGTGGAACCAGTTCTCCCAGTGTTTCCAACACTTCCGCCCAGGCCTGCTCACTCCTGTGGAGCCTGAACTCAAGGCCCTGCTCCAGCTCCTTCTCTGGAGGTTCACAGTCTACCCCAACAGTGCTACGGTGGGCCAGTCTATGATGAACCTCCGTTACCACAACACTCTGTCACTATCCCAGCGCTACAGGGCCCTGAGCAGGAGACAGAGGCTGGGCCTGGCCCTGCTGACAGTCGGCCCCCGCTGGCTGACGGAGCGATCCCACAGCTTGCTCCTCTCCCTGGGGTTGGGGCTGGGCGGCAGTCCCCCGGCCAATGGAGGTCTGCGTCTGGGACTGCGTCGAGTTCTTTCTCTGATCACCGGCCTTACCCAGGTAGGGTCATAAAGTAAAGTTCTGAGTTTTGATTGGCTAGCTTAGCGTTTTCCATACTTCGTCCTCGGGACCCCAAGGCATGCACGTTTTGGTTTTTGCCCGAACACTACACAGCTGATTCAAATTATCAAAGCTTGATGATTAGTTGAGTATTTGAATCGGCTGTGTAGTGCTCGGACAAAATCCAAAACATGCAGCTCTTGGGGTCCCGAGGACCGAGTTTGGGAAACCCTGGTCTAGCTGTTACTCATGCTGCTGATATCTCCCCAGGTAGCCAATCTGATCAACTTCCTGGTGTTCCTGAGGAAGGGGCGCCACCCATCTCTGACAGAAAGGATCCTGGGTATCCGTGCGGTGTTCACTAAGCCCCAGGCGGTCCGGGATGCAGCCTTCCAGTACATGAATAGAGAGCTGCTGTGGCATGGCTTCGCTGAGTTCCTCATCTTCCTCCTCCCTCTAGTCAACATGAGGAAGATCAAGACAACCATGTATTCACTTCTCTACCCCCTAGGAGTGGGTGAGGGAGGGGAGGAGGGGGTGAGAGAGGGCTCAGCGGTTTGGAAGGAGTGTGCTCTGTGTGGGGAGTGGCCTACCATGCCTCACATGGTAGGTTGTGGTCATGTGTTCTGTTACTACTGCGTCAAGAGTCACTCCATCGCCGACGCCTACCTGACATGTCCTAAGTGTGGCGTAGAAGTCGGGGAGGCAAAGGCTGTCAAACTGCAGATCGAGATTACTGACATCCACGCTAGATGATAATGTCACATCCAGTCACGGAACACACACAACACGTGTTTACTTGTAAAGTGAGCTTTTGGTGACACTCAAGGTCACAGTGAATGGATTTCAATACACAGTGTCTATAGAAAAATTGACATTTACACATGCACACACACAAACACAGACAGACATTCAGAAATACACACACACACACAAAGGGTCTCAGAGGGGCCCTTTAACTGAGCAAGGTTTCTTTGCTTAAGATACTCTGGGTGACGATGGAAGATGCACTGGAAAGACAAGATGATGATGACTGAGATTCAGTCTGTTGTATGAACAGACAGGGCCTGTCTGCCCATGTATAATGTATGTGAGCACACACTCACTGACCATCATGCTCCTGTTGCCCCTCCATTCCTACTGTTAGACTTTGGACAGACCTGTTTGTTCACACAGCTCTGAGTGACTGTTGGAGAAACACAGAGCATATATTTGATGAAGAAATGTGTTGATTTTTGCCCCAAATTGGCCTTGTGCTGCTCTGTTCTGTTCAAATGGGAATATTTGTTCTGATGAAAAATGCAAAAACATGACTGACGGGACTAATAAATAATGGATGATTTTCTGTTGCTCATCACCGCTATCGAAATTTGCATCTGTTTGTATTTGTGCCTAAATTCTGTTCATTAATAAAATGTAGTCAATTTAATTAATACCCAAATAATGACCCCATTTAATGGGTGTTTCTTGTTTTAAAGTGAAGAGAGAAATTTAGGAAAGTTATAACATACACGCTTCTCCCCATCTCTCCTTCTCTTCCCTTCTCTCCTCTCTCTCTGCTCTCTCCCTCTGGTCTCTCCTTCTCTTCCCTTCTCTCCTCTCCCTCTGCTCTCTCCCTCTGGTCTCTCCTTCTCTTCCCTTCTCTCCTCTCCCTCTGCTCTCTCCCTCTGGTCTCTCCTTCTCTTCCCATCTCTCCTCTCCCTCTGCTCTCTCCCTCCCTCTGGTCTCTCCATCTTTCCCCATGCTCTCTTCCGATCTGCTCTCTCTCCATCTTGCCTTCTCTCCCTCTGCATCTCTCCTCTCTCTCCATATTTCCCTATGCTCTCTTCCCATCTCTCCTCTCCCTCTGCCCATCTCTCCTCTCCCTCTGCTCTCTCTCCATCTCTCCTTCTCTTCCCATCTCTCCCTCTGCTCTCTCTCATTCTCTTCCCATCTCTCACTCTGCTCTCTCTCCATCTCTCCTTATCCCCTTTCACACTGCCAAAACATGCAAAAGATCAAGGGGCAGCCAGGGGCTCAGATTGGAGACACACTTATACACTTTCTGTCTCTCTCTCTCTGCCTCTCTCACACACACTCAGTAATCTCAGCGGGCCTCTCCCTATAAGTCAGGCTGTGAACTGTAGTGAACCTCTGGCAGCCTCTTGGTTCCTTGCAGGCGAATCACTGCCTAATCCCTGTAATGACTGCAAAGATGCTTATTTATGCTGGAGTTAACCTCCTCCAATGAGCCCAGCCCCGGGCCAAACGTAGCCCTGCCCAGTGAGGCCTTCTCTGGGCTGGTGGAGAGCAGAGACACCCCTCCTCTGGATGATCACTAGAGCTTAATTGCTGATTGCGGAGGCAATCAATCAGGACTATAGGTGAGTTGGGGCCTTGTGGAGAGATGGGTTTGGTCAGGCTGGTTCTCTCTCTCTCTCTCTCTCTCTCTCTCTCTCTCTCTCTCTCTCACAGACACATAGACTACTGACGGCTTAGTTTCTTTTGAGGCCTGTTTGGTTTGGTCTAGCTTACACAAACTCACTAATACACACAAACACTCATCCTGACTGGTTCACTTCTGAAGGAGTTGATGAAATTTGTTAGACACAAAGAAAATATTTGGTGTTTCTTGGATTGAGGGCTTTTGCTCATGAGATCAATACACAGGGATTCTACAGTATTTACTGATGATGTTCATGTTAATTATTAAAATGCCTAACCAACATGCTTTTTATGCTGCCTCTGATTCTGTATGTTGGGGGCGTTTATGAGCATGCGGGCATGTGCCTGTGTCTGTTCATGCGTCAAGTAGGCCTACCTGTCCTTGGATGATTTTAATGAATTAAAATATACCGTACAAAAATATAAACGCAACATGCAAAGTGTTGGTCCCATGTTTCATGAGCTGAAACAAAAGTTCCCAGAAATTGTGAACACATTTTTTGACATCTCTGTTAGTGAGCATTTCTCCTTTGCCGACATAATCCATCCACCTGACAGGTGTGGCATATCAAGAAGCTGATTAAACAGCATGCTCATTACATAGGTGCACCTTGTGCTGGGGACAATAAAAGGTCATTCTGAAATGTGCAGTTTTGTCACATGACACAATGCCACAGATGTGTCAAGTTTTGAGGGAGTGTGTAATTGGCAATGCTAACTGCAGGAATGTCCACCAGAGCTGTTGCCAGAGAATTTAATGTTAATTTTTTTACCATAAGCCGCCCCCAACGTAGTTTTAGAGAGTTTAGCAGTATGTCCAACCGGCATCACAACTGCAGACCATGGTGTATGGTGTCATGTGGGCCAGCAGTTTGCTGATGTCAAGGTTGTGAACAGAGTGCCCGATGGTGCCGGTGGGGTTATGGTATAGGCAGGCATAAGCTACAGACAACAAACGCAATTGCATTTTATCTATGGCAATTTGAATGCACAGAGATACCATGACAAGATCCTGAGGCCCATTGTTGTGCCATTCATCTGCGTCCATTACCTCATGTTTCTGGTGAGGACCTTCCTTACAACAGGCCTACAAGCCCTCAGTCCAGCCTCTCTCAGCCTATTGCGGACAGTCTGAGAACTGATGGAGGGATTGTGAGTTCCTGGTGTAACTCGGGCAGTTGTTGTTGCCATCCTGTACCTGTCCAGAAGGTGTGATGTTCGGATGTACTGATCCTGTGCAGGTGTTGTTACACATGGTCTGCCACTGCGAGGACGATCAGTTGTCCGTCCTGTCTCCCTGTAGCGCTGTCTTAAGAGTATCACAGTACAGACGTTGCAATTTATTGCCCTGGCCACATCTGCAGTCCTCATGCCTCCTTACAGCATGCCTAAGGCACGTTCACGCAGATGAGCAGGGACCCTGGGCATCTTTCTTTTGGTGTTTTTCAGAGTCAGTAGAAAGGCCTCTTTAGTGTCTTAAGTTTTCATAACTGTGACCTTAATTGCCTACCGTCTGTAAGCTGTTAGTGTCTTAACAACCGCTCCACAGGTGCATGAATTGTTTATAGTTCATTGAACAAGCATGGGAAACAGTGTTTAAACCCTTTACAATGAAGATCTGTGTTATTTGAATTTTTACGAATTATCTTTGAAAGACAGGGTCCTGAAAAAGGGACGTTTATTTTTTTGCTGAACGTACATTCGATGCGGTATTAAAAAACTAGAGTCCCATGCAGGGAAAGCTAGATTAAAATATATACCAATAGAATGTTCAAAGGGATTCAAGCTCATTTTTTGCTTCTTGTTAAATACAGCTGATAATAGAACTAGAATGGGTAGCATAAATACACTCATTGGAGCACATACACTGAATTATCTTACAAAAGCCCCCGCAAATAGGCTACCAGTGCGGCAACTGTTTCTGGCTGCTAGTAAGCTTTCTTGACACGGGCATTCATTTACCTGGGCATTCATTTACATGGGCATTCATTTACCTGGGCATTCATTTATCTGGGCATTCATTTACCTGGGCATTCATTTACGTGGGCATTCATTTACCTGGGCATTCATTTATCTGGGCATTCATTTACCTGGGCATTCATTTACATGGACATTCATTTACCTGGGCATTCATTTACCTGGGCATTCATTTACATGGGCATTCATTTACCTGGGCATTCATTTATCTGGGCATTCATTTATCTGGGCATTCATTTACATGGACATTCATTTACCTGGGCATTCATTTACCTGGGCATTCATTTACATGGACATTCATTTACCTGGGCATTCATTTACATGGGCATTCATTTACATGGACATTCATTTACCTGGGCATTCATTTACATGGGCATTCATTTACATGGACATTCATTTACATGGGCATTCATTTTCATGGGCATTCAGTTACCTTCCTAGCTAATAAGTTATGTTAGAGTGCCAAATGAATTCATTTTAAAACATTGATTTCTCCATTCCACTATCATTCGCCTGGTGATAAACAAGGAGGGAAATGTTAGTTTTTTTGCCTGGGAGGGGTTCCCTGGGAAAAAAGAATGGATGAATACCCCTGCCTTATAGTGTTCTCTCAAATATGAACTGTGTCTAGATTCTGAAATACACATGTTCACATGCATTTATTCAACATTAAACATATTAATAACCTTTTACTGCAGTAGGCTAAATCAGGGTCAGAGAGTTTTTATGGATTGTCTTAAACAAATCAAATTTCAAACAAAAGTATATACCTCACACACACGGTTATGCGCTTAAAAAAAGACACCTGTACAATGTGAGATATAGAGTTGAAATGTATTCACCACTTGATATAGAAACACTGGATTTTCGTCTGTTTAAAAAAAAAAAAAGTTTGACTAATTCATTATTAATAATATTAATCATTTATTTGAATAACCTTCCGCTCATGAGACCACTGGAGGGCGATTTGGTAACTTGGTTGCAGGAAATGGGTACTACTATTAATATCTCAAACGACCCTTTTTGATTTAGCTTATTTTTTTACATATTGTTTGTGACAATAATCAATATACTCTTCAAACACATAACATTTCCATTAGTGGGCACTCTGATACTTTTAATAATCTGACCCATTTATTACATAGAAATTGACATAGGTCATCAACTAATCACAGCCCTCCTTTAGGATTACACATTCAGCATGTCACCCACTGAGGGCATTCCATTTTGAATCCATTTTCCCATTCACTGTGTTGATGGTGCTCATAAAATGTATCAAACCTTCATAATTAGCAGAAATTCCACTCTGGAAATGTGATGTACTTGTAGAGTATATTGTTCCAAATAACACGTCTTAAAATGAAAACAAAATCCAAAAGGGTACTTTCGAGATATTAATACGAATATGTTGTTATGTTGAATATATTCATGTGATTTTTTTCTTCTTCTCAGAAACAAGACATAATCCATGGCACATGTTGTCTGTATCATGTAGGGTTCACAGATCATAGGGTCTTAAAGGATACATATATAGGTCTAAAAAGGGTCTAAAACAGCCACTTTCATCATGATTTCCCCAAAATGGTTTGTGATACAAATGTAAAAAGCATTTCAAAGATCCTTCCTCCCAATGAAGTTTATATTTGAGAATTGACAATTTGAGATAGCAAAAATATTTTCCGCTCCCGCTGGCGTGGAATTGCCCTATTATAGAAAACATATGCTCTACAATATGTCAAGGGCATTCACTAATGAATCTTGCAGTGATGTCTAAAGCCATAGAAAAGGTTGCTAGTCAATATTTAATGCATTGCACATTGCATTAATGTACAGCAACTCCCGTAGAGAGATCAAGTATGCATATATGATGAACGTTAATGCCAAAAACATGTTTTGTCCTAACAGTAGGACATGATAGCCTATTCTGTATATTATATTATATTCTATTGTGTATATTACCATATAGTATGTCCCTATCAAATCCCTTAGAAACATAAACTGTATTACGCTTATTAATTTACTTGCAATTTGAGTACAGCTACAATAGGTTTTGTTCTTGGAGGTATTCTGTCTCTCTCTGAAACTCTCTCATTCTCTGACCCTGATTATCTTTCTGTGGATCTTTCTGTATTATTCTCTCTCTCTCTCTGCTGCAGATTCCTTGGCTATGCAAAAGCAATCTGTACATTCAGACTGAGCCATTTAAGGAACAAATTGCCCCCGTGCCCCCTCTCACGTAGAGGTTTAAGAGAATGGAAAGATGGTGGAGAATCCCACTAACTAGACTCTCTCTTTGATGAGCAGCTCTAGCCCCTCCTCCATCTAGCCCCTCCTCCATCTAGCCCCGCCTCCATCCTGATCCTCATCTTCATTGCTTTGATGGAAGAACCTTGATTTTCCTGATTAATAGTTTAAAGAAGTAAAAGCTCTTTTTTTAGTCAGAGTAATGCCTTTGTACTTTACCTACTACTGTGTGTGTTGAGAAGATTGTGTGTGTGCTATGTGTTGCCTAATTGGAGCAGGTTCCTGGGCTTGCAGTCAGAGAATGTATAATGAGTATAGCACAATAGCTTGGATTCCTCCACGCTTCCATTCACTAGCAGAAACGGGTGTCATTTAGGCTTCTGAACTACTATTACCTCATGGTGTGAAATGACTAGTAATGATTAGAAGTCTGTGTCAGTAGCAGCATTAGGAAACCATACATTTCCAGGATAAATTGAACTGTAAGATCCCGTAAAAGAACACTGGAATATTAAAAAAAACACAAAAAGAATAGTCATTCCACAAAGGGTTACACTGAGTACACCAAACATTAGGAACACTGAACACCTTCCTAATATTGAGCTGCAATTTGTCAGGGCATGGAATCTACAAGGTGCTGAAAGCATTCCACAGTGATACTGGCCCATTCCAGGCACTCCATTGCTTCCAACAGTTGTGTCTAGTTGGCTAGATGTCCTTCGGGTGATGGACATCCAGTTGGTGGTTGAAGATATCCCTCTAGTGGTGTGGGGGCTGTGCTTTGGCAAAGTAGGTGGGGTTATATCCTTCCTGTTTGGCCCTGTCTGGGGGTGTCCTCGGATGGGGCCACAGTGTCTCCTGACCCCTCCTGTCTCAGCCTCCAGTATTTATGCTGCAGTAGTTTATGTGTCGGGGAGCTAGGGTCAGTTTGTTATATCTGGAGTACTTCTCCTGTCCTATTCGGTGTCCTGTGTGAATTTAAGTGTGCTCTCTCTAATTCTCTCTTTCTTTCTCTCTCTCGGAGGACCTGAGCCCTAGACCATGCCTCAGGACTACCTGACATGATGACTCCTTGCTGTCCCCAGTCCACCTGGCCGTGCTGCTGCTCCAGTTTCAACTGTTCTGCCTTATTATTATTTGACCATGCTGGTCATTTATGAACATTTGAAAATCTTGGCCATGTTCTGTTATATTCTTCACCCGGCACAGCCAGAAGAGGACTGGCCACCCCACATAGCCTGGTTCCTCTCTAGGTTTCTTCCTAGGTTTTGGCCTTTCTAGGGAATTTTTCCTAGCCACCGTGCTTCTACACCTGCATTGCTTGCTGTTTGGGGTTTTAGGCTGGGTTTCTGTACAGCACTTTGAGATATCAGCTGATGTACGAAGGGCTATATAAATACATTTGATTTGATTTGATTTGATTTGATTTGGCCATTCTTGATACAGAAGGAAAACTGTAATACAAAATGCTCTGAGTCCAGGTCGCCTGGAAATGTGTACTGTATGAGAGGCCTCTCCTCTCCTACCTGGCAGGCATGAGCTACTACAGGGCCCAATTGGCTCATTCATCCCCCCTCCTCTCCCCTGTAACTATTCCCCAGGTTGTTGCTGTAAATGAGAATGTGTTCTCAGTCAACTTACCTGGTAAAATAACGGTAAAATAATTAAATAATAATTAAATAATACAAAGATTATACCATCTAGTTTTCCCT
The DNA here is from genome assembly GCF_034236695.1 of Oncorhynchus nerka. Taxonomy (NCBI): domain Eukaryota; kingdom Metazoa; phylum Chordata; class Actinopteri; order Salmoniformes; family Salmonidae; genus Oncorhynchus; species Oncorhynchus nerka. Next base: position 21,872,638 of record NC_088417.1, read on the forward strand.
GTCTGCATTCTTCTCACTCCTACAGGTCAGAGCAATGACCAATCAATCATCAATCTCAACCTTAGGAAATAATAAGGTGTTTGTAACCGGATTTATATGATCAACAGCCACTTTGAGGGGTGAAGTAGGAGAGTTAAGTAGAAGTATATTTAATATAGTTCTGTTGATCTGTTTGTCTCTTTCTCCTCACACCTTGGCAGTCTGTGTTTACCTTGTACCAAACTCTCTATCCATGGGCAAATACACATGAACATTTACTTTATCATAGCATACCTCTAACAGACACTTTACCATAGAATACCTCTAACAGACACTTTACCATAGAATACCTCTAACAGACACTTTACCATAGAATACCTCTAACAGATACTTTATCATAGAATACCTCTAACAGATACTTTACCATAGAATTCCTCTAACAGACACTTTACCATAGAATACCTCTAACAGATACTTTATCATATAATACCTCTAACAGACACTTTATCATATAATACCTCTAACAGACACTTTATCATATAATACCTCTAACAGATACTTTATCATATAATACCTCTAACAGATACTTTATCATATAATACCTCTAACAGATACTTTATCATATAATACCTCTAACAGATACGTTATCATATAATACCTCTAACAGATACTTTATCATAGAATACCTCTAACAGATACTTTATCATAGAATACCTCTAACAGATACTTTATCATAGCATACCTCTAACAGATACTTTATCATAGCATACTTTATCATAGCTTACCTCTAACAGATACTTTATCATATAATACCTCTAACATATACTTTATCATATAATACCTCTAACAGATACTTTATCATAGAATACCTCTAACAGATACTTTATCATAGAATACCTCTAACAGATACTTTATCATATAATACCTCTAACAGATACTTTATCATATAATACCTCTAACAGATACGTTATCATATAATACCTCTAACAGATACTTTATCATAGCATACCTCTAACAGATACTTTATCATATAATACCTCTAACAGATACTTTATCATAGAATACCTCTAACAGATACTTTATCATAGAATACCTCTAACAGATACTTTATCATAGCATACTTTATCATAGCTTACCTCTAACAGATACTTTATCATATAATACCTCTAACAGTTACTTTATCATATAATACCTCTAACAGATACTTTATCATATAATACCTCTAACAGATACTTTATCATATAATACCTCTAACAGATACGTTATCATATAATACCTCTAACAGATACTTTATCATAGAATACCTCTAACAGATACTTTATCATAGAATACCTCTAACAGATACTTTATCATAGCATACCTCTAACAGATACTTTATCATAGCATACTTTATCATAGCTTACCTCTAACAGATACTTTATCATATAATACCTCTAACATATACTTTATCATATAATACCTCTAACAGATACTTTATCATAGAATACCTCTAACAGATACTTTATCATAGAATACCTCTAACAGATACTTTATCATATAATACCTCTAACAGATACTTTATCATATAATACCTCTAACAGATACGTTATCATATAATACCTCTAACAGATACTTTATCATAGCATACCTCTAACAGATACTTTATCATATAATACCTCTAACAGATACTTTATCATAGAATACCTCTAACAGATACTTTATCATAGAATACCTCTAACAGATACTTTATCATAGCAGACTTTATCATAGCTTACCTCTAACAGATACTTTATCATATAATACCTCTAACAGTTACTTTATCATATAATACCTCTAACAGATACTTTATCATATAATACCTCTAACAGATACTTTATCATAGAATACCTCTAACAGATACTTTATCATAGAATACCTCTAACAGATACTTTATCATAGCATACCTCTAACAGATACTTTATCATAGCATACTTTATCATAGCTTACCTCTAACAGATACTTTATCATATAATACCTCTAACAGATACTTTATCATATAATACCTCTAACAGATACGTTATCATAGAATACCTCTAACAGATACTTTATCATAGAATACCTCTAACAGATACTTTATCATATAATACCTCTAACAGATACTTTATCATATAATACCTCTAACAGATACTTTATCATAGCATACCTCTAACAGGTACTTTACCATAGCTTACCTCTAACAGATACTTTATCATATAATACCTCTAACAGATACTTTATCATATAATACCTCTAACAGATACTTTATCATAGCATACCTCTAACAGATACTTTACCATAGCATACCTCTAACAGATACTTTACCATATAATACCTCTAACAGATACTTTATCATATAATACCTCTAACAGATACTTTACCATAGCATACCTCTAACAGATACTTTACCATAGCATACATCTAATAGAAGCTATTGATTTAGTACTAAACTTTTCACGTCTGATGTTTTATGCTCAGGATAGAAGTTGCCTGTAGGCACAGATATAGGATCAGTTTTTCCTCAACCCAATCCTTACCTAAGCCAGTATAGGGGAAACACAAAACTGACCTTAAATCAGTGTCTGGGGGCAACTTCATCCTACTCCTCTGATAGGCTGAACCAGGGAAGGAGTAGTGAGGAGAACTGATGAACTACAGCAAGGAATTATGGGGGATTAGACCGTGGTGTGTTTTCAGATGAGCCTGAGGTGAGGCGTGTGTGTGTGCCCTCCTCCTACTGATGTCTAATACACAGTAAATGAGCAGTAATCTGGCCCCATCCCTCCAGATGTCGGAGTGAATTTCCTGTGGCTTAGGGCCGACTGGGAGCACTTTGAAAGTTTTGATAACTTCTGCAAATGTGATTGAAACCGTGCGCGTGGAGGAATGTGGCATGTAGGAGTTTTTATTAAATAGATGCCTGGTTGGCTTCATTATAATTACGGTCATGGTGGGTAACAGAGGAAAGATGAACTACTGTTTTGGGAAAGACATGTTTTCCAACTACAGACAAAAAAAGTGACCTTAAAATACGGAATTGCATTTATTTTGATGATCAGAACAGAACAGAGATGATTGAGATACTGTATATATTTTGGACTATACTATATATTATCCTGGTCATAAGGGGAATGTTTTAATGAGGCAACACATACTGTTCACACAGCGGTAGTGGTACGCAAGAGACAGAGTGAGCTGGAAAAGCCTAACCTGTTATGCTGATAAATAATCACAATATAGTTGTGCATTTCAGCATCTCGGAATCTTCGGCTCCATAGGAAAAAAAAAATCCGGTTTCCATGGAGACTGAGGCTGTGAAGGTTCCGCTGTATGTGAGTCTGAACTCCTCTCTCTTGGAGATCACTGAACCACATATGTCTGGCAGTACTAACCTGCCCAACACAAGGTACTGTGTGTGCAACTTACACACACACACACACACACACACACACACACACACACACACACACACACACACACATGCAGTACAGACACACATGTAACCTACATGTACAAATGACCTCAACTAACCTGTACCCCTGCACATTGACTCGGTACCGGTAACCCATGTATATAGCCTCGTTATTGTTATTTTATTGTGTTACTTTAAACTTTCTTTTGACTTTAGTATATTTGGTAAATATTTTCTTAACTCTTTATTGAACTGCACTGCTGGTTAAGGGCTTGTAAGTAAGCATTTCACGTTAAGGTCTACGCATGCTGCATTCGGCACATGTGACAAATAAAGTTTGATTTGATTTGAAATGACACGTAATACAAACACTCAAGCCAGGTCAAAAATGTATTTATTTACATATTGTCATGTTTCTATTATGACGTGATGATGTAATAGAAAAACCTGGTCCCTAACCTAACCACAGATTTGGAATAATATATATAATTTAATATATAATATATACCCATCCCTTGTCCTGTACAACCACTAGTGGTATTATAAAATATCTGACCCTCTATCAGTGGTTGGATGCAGTTTCTTTCTTCTCCTATACAGATAAGGAGGGAGACATTCTATGAAAATGTAACTGTAGGTCAACTCAAAAGCCTCTTTTCTTCCTACAGAACACAAACAGATCAATATGTTTTCACTATGTATGTCTTACGTAAAGGAATGAGCAGGTGTGTGTGCGTGTGACTAACTGTTAAGTACTGAGTTCTCCAGTGAATTGTGACTTTCAATGCCAAGCTGCAGGAGTCCATAGCCCCATCCACTAAGTTTAAAGAATTCACATTATGTATCCCTCCCTCACTCCCTGTCTCTCTCTATCTGTCCATGTGTTTGGCTTATTTCAGGCCCTTCAAAGTCAAATTTAAAAGGTATGCCAGAGCCAGAGTGTATCTGCAATTCACAACACATTTTTCTATCAGACAGGAGATGTATTGCCGTCTAAGTATTGTCAGATGCTGGCCAAATTCCGTGCAGTTTTCATATCCGGCCCGAGACTCTGAGACTCTCACAGGGATGCCTGGTACCATGACCCGCACATCATCAGTACAACTGTATCTGACCGTAAAGACACAATCTGTAAGATTTCCTGCTGTTCCATGGTCATTTAGATTAATGATAAACAGCCTACACAGCCCATATTTATTGATTCGTGAAGTTTATCTCTCAGAAATGCCTTTAAGAGCTTAGTTTTACCATAACACAAAACCCTAGGTTTTCTTGCCATCTATGGTTTTTTATTTTTTTATTTTACCCCTTTTTTCTCCCCAATTTCGTGGTATCCAATTGTTTTAGTAGCTACTATCTCGTCTCATCGCTACAACTCCCGTACGGGCTCGGGAGAGACGAAGGTTGAAAGTCATGCGTCCTCCGATACACAACCCAACCAAGCTGCACTGCTTCTTAACACAGCGCGCATCCAACCCGGAAGCCAGCCGCACCAATGTCTCGGAGGAAACACTGTGCACCTGGCAACCTTGGTTAGAGCGCACTGCGCCCGGCCCGCCACATGAGTTGCAGGTGTGCGATGAGACAAGGATTTCCCTACCGGCCAAGCCCTCCCTAACCCGGACGACGCTAGGCCAATTGTGCGTCGCCCCACGGAACTCCCGGTCGCGGCCGGTTACGACAGAGCCTGGGCGCGAACCCAGGGTGTCTGGTGGCACAGCTGGCGCTGCAGTACAGCGCCCTTAACCACTGCGCCACCCGGGAGGCTGGCGCCATCTATGTTTTTGTTATCAATTGGCAAACAATGTATAGCTTCAAATTATGTTTAAAATAGGTTGATACCTTGGACTGGCAGTCCTTATAGCTCAGTGTTGACATCTTGAACTGACAGTCCTTATAGCTCAGTGTTGACATCTTGAACTGGCAGTCCTTATAGCTCAGTGTTGACATCTTGAACTGGCAGTCCTTTTAGCTCAGTGTTGACACCTTTGACTGGCAATCCTTATAGCTCAGTGTTGACATCTTGGACTGGCAGTCCTTATAGCTCAGAGATGACACCTTGACTGGCAGTCCTCATAGCTCAGTGTTGACACCTTTGACTGGCAGTCCTCATAGCTCAGTGTTGACACCTTTGACTGGCAGTCCTTATAGCTCAGTGTTGACATCTTGGACTGGCAGTCCTCATAGCTCAGTGTTGACACCTTTGACTGGCAGTCCTTATAGCTCAGTGTTGACACCTTGACTGGCAGTCCTCATAGCTCAGTGTTGACACCTTTGACTGGCAGTCCTTATAGCTCAGTGTTGACACCTTGACTGGCAGTCCTCATAGCTCAGTGTTGACACCTTGACTGGCAGTCCTCATAGCTCAGTGTTGACACCTTTGACTGGCAGTCCTTATAGCTCAGTGTTGACATCTTGGACTGGCAGTCCTTATAGCTCAGTGTTGACATCTTGGACTGGCAGTCCTCATAACTCAGTGTTGATACCTTTGACTGGCAGTCCTTATAGCTCAGTGTTGACACCTTGACTGGCAGTCCTCATAGGTCAGTGTTGACACCTTTGACTGGCAGTCCTCATAGCTCAGTGTTGACACCTTGACTGGCAGTCCTCATAGCTCAGTGTTGACACCTTTGACTGGCAGTCCTTATAGCTCAGTGTTGACATCTTGGACTGGCAGTCCTTATAGCTCAGTGTTGACATCTTGGACTGGCAGTCCTCATAGCTCAGTGTTGATACCTTTGACTGGCAGTCCTTATAGCTCAGTGTTGACATCTTGGACTGTCAGTCCTCATAGCTCAGTGTTGATACCTTTGACTGGCAGTCCTTATAGCTCAGTGTTGACATCTTGGACTGGCAGTCCTCATAGCTCAGTGTTGATACCTTTGACTGGTAGTCCTTATAGCTCAGTGTTGACATCTTGGACTGGCAGTCCTTATAGCTCAGTGTTGACATCTTGGACTGGCAGTCCTTATAGCTCAGTGTTGACATCTTGGACTGGCAGTCCTTACAGCTCAGTGTATGAATTTATGTGTGCCTGGTTACATTTCCCGAGGATGTAGCTATTTCTGTTACAAACCAAGTGGCGGAACTACTGTTGAAACACAGATTCCGGATTGTGGCTTTACATTAAATGCACAAAAATAAATTATATTGAAACATCAATTTGGTCCCTTAAATATTTCTACCCTAATATTAATGCAATATGCCAGTCATAAATAATTTAGAAATACACATTTTTGGGGGGGTCATCAATATACTGTATGGACCCTTTTAGGATAAGTTTTATTCATTTATTTATACATGCATTTATTCATGGATTCACTCATTCACAGGTGCAGTCAGTGGCTGTACAGTCCCTGGTGTGTGTGTGTGTGTGTGTGTGTGTGTGTGTGTGTGTGTGTGTGTGTGTGTGTGTGTGTGTGTGTGTGTGTGTGTGTGTGAGAGAGAGACCCGCGGCAGTGCCCACCACTCTGCTCCAGTGTTATTCCCTGGGGGCCTCTCATCTTTTACTGAGCTCTGACAGAGAATGGAAGCTGGGAGTAGAGAGCGCTGCATTAAAAACCCTTTACCTACCAACTGATTTATCACCACACACACACGCCCCATCCTGTCCCACCGCCCCACGCCATCTCCCCGCTCTGCAACGCACCTTCACACTCCATCAAAAATACTCTCCCTCACACACACCGCACATACTCATCATAAGATGGCGGCCTCCGAGCAAGCGAGTGATGCGCTGTGGTGGTGATTTTCCATTTGAATGGTTATTCCCTCCTTCTCCTCTGGTTGGTGATTCTAGGTGTGGGCCTGGCCACAGGAAGACAGAGTGATGGAAATGACGGAGCGCCACTTCCTGTTGATGTCACTTGCAAGTGGTGCATTTCAATGTGACAGTCAGGCGGTGGGTTAGGGTGGGGGGTTGTCAGACTGTTGGGAACAGAAGAGGGTCAGGTTGGAGGGGACGGTTCTACTGTGTCACTGCAGGTAGAATGGACTCCATCCGACAGACAGACACGACACTCTCTAGAGCACACACACGTATGTGTAACAGTATAGACTTTACGTCCGTCCCCTCGCCCCGACCCGGGCGCGAACCAGGGACGCTCTGCACACGTCAACAGTCACCCTCGAAGCATCGTTACCCATCGCTCCACAAAAGCCTCGGGCCTTGCAGAGCAAGGGGAACCACTACTTCAAGGTCTCAGAGCAAGTGACGTCACCGATTGAAATGCCACAAGCGCGCACCACCGCTAACTAGCTAGCCATTTCACATTGGCTACATATGAACACACACGTATGAACATAGATACACATATACAAAAAGCATACACGCACATTCATGCAGAACTACATCATACACTGAGTTTACAAAACATGAGGAACACCTTCCTAATATTGAGTTGCACCCCCTTTTGCCGTCAGAACAGCATCAATTCATTGAGGCATGGACTCTACAAGGTGTCGAAAGCGTTCCACAGGGATGCTGGCCCATGATGACTCCACAGTTGTGTGAAGTTGACTGGATGTCCTTTGAGTGGTGGACGATTCTTGACACACAGGAAACTGTTGAGCGTGAAAAACCATAGCAGAGATGCAGATTCTTGACACAAACCGATGTGCCTGCACCTACTACCATACCCTGATCAAAAGCACTTAAATCACCCTCTGAATGGCTCACAAACCATGTCTCAATTATCTCAAGGCTTAACAATCCTTCTTTAACCTCTACACTGGTTGATGGGGTATTTACTGTAACAGGTGACATTAATAAGGAATCTTAGCTTTCACCTGGTCAGTCTGTCATGGAAGAGCACGTGTTCCTAATGTTTTAGGACGGTTAGGACGTCTACTTTGTGCAAAGTCATTTTTCCAACAATTGTTTACAGACAGATTATTACACTTATAGTTCACTGTATCACAATTCCAGTGGGTCAGATGTTTACATAACACTAAGTTGACTGTGCCTTTAAACAGCTTGGAAAATTCCAGAAAATGATGTCATGGCTTTAGAAGCTTCTGATAGGCTAATTGACATAATTTGAGTCAATTGGAGATGTACCTGTGGATGTATTTCAAGGCCTACCGTCAAACTCAGTGCCTCTTTGCTTGACATCATGGGAAAATCAAAATAAATCAATAAAGACCTCAGAAAAAAAATTGTAGACCTCCACAAGTCTGGTTCATTCTTGGGAGCAATTTCCAATTGCCTGAAGGTATCACGTTCATCTGTACAAAAAATAGTACGCAAGTATAAACACCATGGGACCACGCAGTCGTCATACCGCTCAAGAAGGAGACGCGTTCTGTCTCCTAGAGATGAACGTACTTTGGTGCGAAAAGTGCAAATCAATCCCAGATCAACGGCAAAAAACCTTCTGAAGATGCTGGAAGAAACAGGTGCAAAGGTATCTATATCCACAGTAAAACGAGTCCTATATCAACATAACCTGAAAGGCCGCTCAGCAAGGAAGAAGCCACTGCTCCAAAACTGCCATAAAAAAGCCAGACTACAGTTTGCATCTGCACATGGGGACAAAGATCGTACTTTTTGGAGAAATGTTGTCTGGTCTGATGAAACAAAAATGGAACTGTTTGGCCATAATGACCATCGTTAAGTTTGGAGGAAAAAGGGGGATGCTTGCAAGCCGAAGAACATCATCCCAACAGTGAAGCACGGGGGTGGCAGCATCATGATGTGGGGGTGCTTTGCTGCAGGAGGGACTGGTGCACTTCACAAAATAGATGGCATCTTGAGGAAGGAAAATTATGTGGATATATAGTTCAAGCTTGGTCGCAAATGGGTCTTCCAAATGGACAATGACCCCAAGCATACATCCAAAGTTGTGGCAAAATGGCTTAAGGAGAGGAAAGTCAAGGTATTGGAGTGGCCATCACAAAGCCCTGACCTCAATCCTATAGAAAATGTGTGGGCAGAAGTGAAAAAGCTTGTGCGAGCAAGGAGGCCTACAAACCTGACTCAGTTACACCAGCTCTGTCAGGAGGAATGGGCCAAAATTCACCCAACTTATTGTGGGAAGCTTGTGGAAGGCTACCTGAAACGTTTGACCCAAGTTAAACAATTTAAAGGCAATGCCTCCAAATACTAATTAAGTGTATGTTAACTTCTGACCCACTGGGAATGTGATGAAAGAAATAAATAAAAGCTGAAGTAAATCATTCTCTACTATTATTCTGACATTTCACATTCTTAAAATAAAGTGGTGATCCTAACTGACCTAAAACAGGGAATTTTTACTAGGATTAAAAGTCAGGAATTGTGAAAAACGGATTTTAAATGTATTTGGCTAAGGTGTATGTAAACTACCAACTTCAACTGTACATACGTGAATACACACACACACACACACACACACACACACACACACACACACACACACACACACACACACACACACACACACACACACACACACACACACACACACGCACACACACGCACACACACGCACACACACACACACACACACACACACAAGACACACATCACTTTGTCATTGGAAGAGTCTCAGTCCTGATAATCATATTCGTTCATAGGTTAGAATACATTTACTCCCTCTCCTTTCCTCACAGTTGTGATACATTGGGTTCAGGATCATGTGACTGGTAGTCGCCCTTTAATGTCATCTGCTGCTGTCCTGTGGTTTTATTTTAAAAACAGAGATGAGTGTGTGTGTACGTGTGTTTTGTCCTCAACTTCCTGGGATACCACATCATCGTCTGAGACAGGCAGATTGTTTTTGTAGCTCCCGTCGTTTCTTTACAGTACAGCAAATAGCAGTGAAACAATCCAGAAGACAATTTCATTTCCAAAAACACTTTGAACCATTGAAAAACCTTTGTTGAAAAATCTCTTAAAATGTAAATCTTTGATAATAACAGTCAGTGACCAATCAGACTAATCACAGTCAATGACCAATCAGTCTAGTCACAGTCAGTGACCAATCAGACTGAATATGAAACACTGAGCTCATGTTTTTTTCATGAGGAGATTATTATTCCATGTTGTCTGTCACTCCTCAATAAAGCTTTATTTCCAATGGTCTGACTAAAGCCTTCGCAGTAATAATCTGTGTGATGATAATAATGTGTGTGTGTGTGTGTTAATGTGTATTTTGTTAGGCACATCATCAAGCCTGCAGTCTGAAACATCACTACTCGTCTACCCATAATCTCCAGAACTGGACTGATAATGGTGTTTTATTTTATGTGTGTGCATGCGTTCATGTTTTTATGTGTGTGTGTGTGTGTGTGTGTGTGTATGATATGGTGCTACTGTAGCTGTTGCCTCCAAGCCCATTATTCATTGTTTAGAATGCTGCATTCAAGATCATATCTCCAGCAGCATAAAGTGTATTTTCCTATAAACAGCAATCTGCAGCTCATAAAAATGCATTATTTTACGGCATACACAATTCCCTTCTCCTTCTGACTGTGTGTGTGTGTGTGTGTGTGTGTGTGTGTGTGTGTGTATGATATGGTGCTACTGTAGCTGTTGCCTCCAAGCCCATTATTCATTGTTTAGAATGCTGCATTCAAGATCATATCTCCAGCAGCTTAAAGTGTATTTTCCTATAAACAGCAATCTGCAGCTCATAAAAATGCATTATTTTACGGCATACACAATTCCCTTCTCCTTCTGACTGTGTGTGTGTGTGTGTGTGTGTGTGTGTGTGTGTGTGTGTGTGTGTGTGTGTGTGTGTGTGTGTGTGTGTGTGTGTGTGTGTGTGTGTGTGTGTGTGTGTGTGTCACGAGCACAAAGTGAACCATCAGTTTCCACGGAAAACCAATTTCACTGGAGATTTCTCACCGACGTGCACCACCTATACTGGTTAGTGCTGAGCGATTAGTGTTTTTTGAGGTCGGTTCGGTTTCGGTTTGATTTATTACAAAAATAATCACGGTTTTCAATTTCGGTTTTGAGTATTTGGGTTGAATGCTGGAACAACACAGAATAAAACAATTCATAAAGTCCCATGATGGTAGTGACTGTCCATTACTGCTTGTCCATCACTTATTCACTTTACTTTGATTAAATATTTCATTTGTTGTGTATACAGTATGTGTTTTATTTGATTACTTTTTTTTATTTCATTCCAAGTCTTCATCTCTATAGAGTTATGGCCAATGCTGTCTGAAAGTACTTATTTAATAAGGCATACTTTTATGATGATGTATTTTCAGGTAGAGATACCTCTCAAAGCAAAAGCTGCTCTCTATTTCCCCTCACAATCATGCATTCTTCTGTCTCTTCCTTCTGTCTCTTCTGTAGCAGGCGTAACAGAAACACAGACCAGACAAGTAGATGCTCAATGGATTTTGATCATTGTAGTTAATTACCACGTTTTATGCGCTAAACTATGTTGAATATTAGCCTGCTGGAAACTACAACTTCCTACTACATCGGACAGTTCAGGCTGGATATCATTTTTCTCTTGCAGAAAAAAACAGAACTAAATGGAATTCAAATAATTTAGCCAACATAGCTCAATTAGTTGTTTAAAAACGGAAAAATAACCTACATTTGGTTAATCGCTCGGGACTAATATTGGTAGAAGAAGGAGAGAGGGGAGACAGAAAGAGAAAGGGAGAAAGGAAGGAGAAACAAGGAGAGAGAGACCCTTTTGGCTATGGCGTTTTAAATGGTACATACTGTTATTTACTCTCATCACTTCAATAACTAAAACCTGTTCAGCTGTTCACTCTCACTCTCCCTCCATCGCCCTCTCTCTCTCCCTCGTTCTCACTGGAACTTGACACATAACTTCTGTCACAGGCATTTTATATGAGAAGCCTGAAAACACTCAGCTTTTACCCTCTACATATTTCTCTCTGAGACAAAAAACAGGAGAAATCTTGCTTTTGGCCATAAAAAAAGTATAGAATTATTTACTGGGAACAAAGCATGCTCTTGTGGCCCAGTTACTATGAGTCATTTCATAACATGTGATTTAACAAACAACGCCTGTCGTTAACGCATAACATCTCTGGGTTACTGCTTCTTTGTTTTCCAGAGAGCTTCTCCATTCCATTGAAATGGGAGTGGCGTGTGGTGTGCACGCTCATGGGAAAACATAACACACACACATGCACGCACACGGACACACACACACACACACACTGCGGTTATGCAGTGGAGAAAAGGCCATGTCTGAAGTAATGGGGTAAGAGAGACTGTGCTCCGGCCAAGTAGGGTAAAATAGTTTACTAATGACAAGAAAACCCTCTGACTGTCCGCCTTCTCTGGCAATAATGAAGCAGAGATGGTAATGCAAAATAAAATGTGCTCTGTATCTGGTTTGAAGCTCACTAATGAAATCAAAGAAAGGAAGTTTAATAATGAATAGAAAATATAGAACAATTGGAAAGAAATGAAGGATTGGTCTTCATTAAAATGGGCATTTTGGTTATAAAGTAAAGATTGTCATAAAGATGCCTTTAGAGATATGTAATTTAGGTATACATAGTCATATAACTAACCCTATTCATTCTGTTGATACTGTGTTTGCTGGCATTATTCAAGAGAAATTGGTAAATAATATTAAGTCACTTAAATAAGATTTAGTGCTAGGTTTAATCCGCGCGATGGATACTTAAAGGCTATGTTCCCGTGTTTGCGGAGACTGCATTCACCATAAATGCCGTATACTGTATGTATGTCGGCTCAATCGGAAATTACCTTTCAATTTCAATCGTACTTTAACCCGGAACTTCCGTGATACAGATTTAATCGAGCCCCTATTTACAGTAATACAAATGCCTTAATAACTGTTATTGGCAGGCATTACACAGCCAATCCTATGTGTACTGTGCCTCTTCCCCTGTCTCCTCTCTCCTCTTATGCTCATATTCACAGTCTTGACTGCAACCAGCCTTGAACTGCACCAACAAACTACATGTTTTCTTTGTGTTTTCAAAAAACAGGAAATCAGCCTTTTGTCCACTGGAGATGCATCAAACACAACACCTTGTTTCATCTGTCTTAAACAATCCCATCTTCCCTCCCTCGTTCATAAAGCCACACCCCATGTGGGCTGTGTTACTGCTCAGAACAGATTGGGAAACAACGCAAACCATCTGCCTGCGAAGTCCCAAAGGGCTGTGGAAACAGGCTGGTTTGTGAACGCACCTCTGTTGTGTTGTGTTGCTGCTTACAGAGGCTGCTGTTTGATTTCTCTCAGGTCTCCCCGTCTCTATCTTCCATCCTAGCCCCCTCTCTCTTACCTATTCTATTCTCTCAGTCTCTTCCCGTTCCTCTCTCCTCTTCTCCTCTGTGACATTCTTTAGATAGTTTGTTGACAGTGAAGCCAGTGGTGGATATTACAAATGCCAGGAGTGTCTTTCTCTCACAATGCCATAATACGGCAGGTGGAGAAATATTTTTCGCATCATTTTTTCCCCTCCTTCCATATATATTCATTCTTCAGATGTGTTTTGAATAAGCAAACATGCTTGAGTAAGCAAGAGATAGATTAAATAAAGAGAGTGAGATAAAACGAAATATGATTGCTGTGAGTTGTGCTCTTTGTTGTTTGTCCTTTCAACAAACAGCGAAAAATTCCAATCAACACTGTCAAATAGCAATTAAGTGTCATTTTGTGTGTTTGGATTCTGTTGATATCTCCTGGTGCGCTTTACCTTTCATTCAATGTAATGTTATTTAACAAGGATTTTATAACCATCTGCATTCAGTGTGTCAGTGAAAAATGCACTTACATTTGGAGAACAACTTAATATACTGTGTGTATGTTCTTCCAACAGCAGAAACCTACAGTATCTTCAGAAAGCATTCATACCTTTTTGACTTATTCCACATTTGGCTGTGTTACAGGCTGAATTCAACATTGATTATTTTTCTCTCTCACCAATCTACAGTCAATTCCCCATAATGACAAAGTGAAAACATGTTTTTAGATATTTTTGAAAATGCATTGAAAATTAAATACAGTAACATTTAATTTACATACATTTACATTTACATTTAAGTCATTTAGCAGACGCTCTTATCCAGAGTGACTTACAAATTGGTGCTTTCACCTTATGACATCCAGTGGAACAGCCACTTTACAATAGTGCATCTAGGTCTTTTAAGGGGGGGAGGAGAAAATATATACACACCCCTGAGTCAATACTTTGTAGAAGCAATTACAGTTGCAAGTCTTTCTGGGTAATTCTTCAAGAGCTTTCCACACCTGGATTGTGTAACATTTGCCCATTATTCTTTTCAAACTTCTTCAAGCTCTGTCAAATTGGTTGTTGATCATTGCTAGACAACAATTTTCAGGTCTTGCCTTAGATTTTCAAGTAGGTTAAAAGGGAAATTTAAAACGTGTTCAACTTCATATTCATCAACTCCAGCATCACCCCCAACATCAGCATTATGTGAAAATGGTGTGTTTTATGTTTTTCTAGTAAAAACTTAAGAGGAAGATAAGTGTTTCCAATGATATCTCAAATTCACAGCAGATAGAAATGGAGAGAAAATAGACTTCTTGTATCTTACATTGCACAAAAATAAAGAAAACAAGTTGGAGTCTATGGTCTTCTACATGCAGACAGAAAACACCCAGTACACATTAAGCAGAACATATAGGTGGATCAATTCCTAAGACTCTGACCTAACTATAGTACAGACATGTACTATATAACTATAGTACAGGCAAAGCTAATGATATGAGCACCAGGTTCCTGCATCACGGGTATGATAAGGGTGTCATTGAACAGGCCTATATCCGTGCTCGAGAGACTGAACCTATTCAGTGGCACTAATAGAAACCAGGACAAAACGCACCCACGTTTTGTTTTTCCACAAAGTTCAGCCTGTGTGCCGGTCGCGTCAAATCCATTGCATTGAAACACTGGAACATCCTCAAAAGGGATCCAAGTCTACCAGAGTTCCCAACATTGCCAAACTCTCATTTGTGCACACAATCTAGACGAATCCGTTACGCACAGCATGCAGCTACCCAAGAAGCATGACACTTGGCTCCCAGGCCTGCCCAATGGCAATTACAAGAGTGGTCACTGTGTACACTGTGACAGTATGACCACTACTAAAGTTTTGTACCACCCGAGAACAGGTAAAGAATACAAAATCCTAAGCTTCATTAATTGTAGCACCACAAATGTTATATACATGGTGAAATGCATCTGCGGGGCTGCTTATATTGGCACAACTAAACTAGCATTGAAACTTTGCATTGCAGAACATAAGGCTGCTATTCATGATGAAAACACAGATTATGCTATTGCACACCACTGCAACCATGGCTCATCTTCCTCCCTGCGTTTTGAACACGCCCAAATTTCACCAAGCGGCGGTGACATCGTACGTAAACTTAAACAAAGTGAAGCATTCTAGCAGTAATCCTTAGACACTGTTGATCCAAAGGGCCTAAACGATGATTTTTCACTGTCCTCGTTTCTATAATGGTGTTGCCTCTGGATACAGACACCCAACTATTACCTATGTATATTTTGACATGGCCTATTGATTAAGGAGAAACACTATCTATCTATGTTTATTTTGTGCTATAATTTCCCATTTACTTTGAAACATATTATTATTATCATTTTTTAAAAATATTGTTGTGTCTCAATGGGCCACTAGGATATAAATAGGAGCTAAGTGCAATGGTCAGGTCATTCTGAGGAAGACATCAGCTTGACGTCGAAACGTTAGTCACATGTCCACATCCTGTACAATGGATTAGAGTGAGCAATAAGAAACCAATTCTGCTTTTTTTAATGTTGAGTGCTCCAACTCCTTTCCACCTTGAATTAGTCCTTTTGGAAGGTTTTCATGGTAAGCTCTTCTCATTTGTCATTGTTGTTGAGCCCCACTTCCTTTCCTTTTGCTAAAGCGTGAAGGCACACCCAAACTCTGATATCGTTAACCAATTAGTAGACAATTAGTAGGCAATTAGTATGCTGTGCCTACTCATAATTGGTTAAAATCACAAGATGCACACCGATGATGTCATTGGAAACACTTATCTTCTTCTTTTTTACTACAAAACATAAAAACGCAATTTCCCTTGAAGTCAAAACTAACTCAGTCTTCTTGCAACTGCAGTGTAGATTTGGCCTTGTGTTTAAGGGTATTGACCTGTTGGAAGGTGAGTGGATTTGCCCAAAAGATAACACTGTATTCAGGACAAAAAGTACATTGCTTTACCACATTTTTGTGGTATTACTTTAGGCCGTGTTGCAAACAGGATGCATGTTTTGCAGTGGTGTAAAGTACTTAAGTAAAAATACTTTAAAGTACTACTTAAGTCGTTTTTGGGGATATCTGTACTTTTTATCTGATATCTGTACTATTTATATTTGTGTCAACTTTTACTTTTACTTCACCACATTCCTAAAGAAAATAATATACATTTTACTCCATACAATTTCCCTGACACCCAGAAAGTTACATTTTAAATGCTTAGCAGGACAGGAATATTGTCAAATTCACGCACTTATCAAGAGAACATCCCTGGCCATCCCTACTGCCTCTGATCTGGTGGACAGATCAGCTTTGTATGTAAATATGTCTGTGTTGGAGCGTGCCCCTGGCTCTCTGTAAAAGATAAAACAATTTAGAAAATGGTGCCGTCTGGTTCGCTTAATATGAGGAATTTGAAATTATTTATATTTGTACTTTTGATACTTACATAACCATTCAAAAGTTTGGACACACCTACTCATTCAAGAGCTTTTCTTTATTTGTACTATTTTCTACATTATATGATAATAGTGAAGACATCAAAACTATGGCATAACACATATGGAATCATGTAGTAAGCAAAAAACTGTTAAACAAACAAAATATATTTTACATTGAAGATTCTTCAAAGTAGCCACCCTTTGCCTTGATGACGGCTTTGCACACTCTTCGCATTCTCTCAACCAGCGTCATGAGTGATACTTTTCCAAAAGTCTTAAATGAGTTCCCACATATGCTGAGCACGTGTTGGCTGCTTTTCCTTCACTCTGCGGTCCAACTCATCCCAAATGATCTCAATTGGGTTGAGGTCGGGTGATTGTGGAGGCCAGGTCATCTGATGCAGCATTCCATCACTCTCCTTCTTGGTCAAATAGCCCTTTCACAGCCTGGAGGTCTGTTTTGTGTCATTGTCCTGTGAAAAACAAATGATAGTCCCACTAAGCACAAACCAGGTGGGATGTTGTATTAATGCAGAATGCTGTGGTTAATAAAAGTGTGCCTTGAATTCGAAATATATCACAGACAGTGTCACCAGCAAACACACCTCCTCCCCCATGCTTCACAGTGAGAACCACACATGCGGAGATAATCCGTTCAACTAATCTGTGTCTCACAAAGACACAGCGGTTGGAACCAAAAATCTCCAATTAGGATCATCAGACCAAAGGACAGATTACCACAGGTCTAACATCCATTGCTCGTGTTTCTTGACCCAAGCAAGTCTCTTCTTATTATTGGTGTCCTTCAGTAGTGGATTCTTTGCAGGAATTTGACCATGGAGGCTTGATTCAAGCAGTATACTCTGAACAGTTGGTGTTGATGTGTCTATTACTTGAACTCTGTGAAGCATTATTTGGGCTGCAATCTGAGGTGCAGTTAACTCTGATGAACTTATCCTCTGCAGCAGAGGTAACTCTGGGTCTTCCTTTCCTGTGCCGGTCCTCATGAGAGCCAGTTTCATTATAACGCTTGATGGTATTTGCGACTGCACTTGAAGAAACTTTCAAAGGTCTTGAACTTTTCCTCATTGACTGACCTTCATGTCTTAAAGCAATGATGGACTGTCGTTTCTCATTGCTTATTTGAGCTGTTCTTGCCATAATATGGACATGGTCTTTTACCAAATAGGGCTATTTTTTACATACCACCCTTACTGTGCCTTGTCACAATACAACTGATTGGCTCAAACACATTAAGAATGAAATAAATTCCACCAATTAACTGTTAACAAGGCACACCTGTTAACTGAAATGCATTCCAGGTGACTACCTCATGAAGCTGGTTGAGAGAATTCCAAGAGTGTGCAAAACTGTCATCAAGGCAAAGGGTATCTGCTTTTAAGAATCTCAAATATAGAACATATTTTTATTTGTTTAACACTTTTTTGCTTACTACATGACTCCATATGTTATTTCATAGTTTTGATGTCTTCACTATTATTCTACAATGTATAAAATAGTAAAAATAAAGAAAAACCCTTGACTGAGTAGGTGTGTCCAAACTTTTCACTGGTACTGTAAGTACACTGCTCAAAAAAATAAAGGGAACACTAAAATAACACATCCTAGATCTGAATGAATGAAATATTCTTATTAAATACTTCTTTCTTTACATAGTTGAATGTGCTGACAACAAAATCATACAAAAATTATCAATGGAAATCAAATTTATCAACCCATGGAGGTCTGGATTTGGAGTCACACTCAAAATTAAAGTGGAAAACCACACTACAGGCTGATCCAACTTTGATGTAATATCCTTAAAACAAGTCAAAATGAGGCTCGGTAGTGTGTGTGGCCTCCACGTGCCTGTATGACCTCCCTACAATGCCTGGGCATGCTCCTGATGAGGTGGCGGATGGTCTCCTGAGGGATCTCCTCCCAGACCTGGACTAAAGTATCCACCAACTCCTGGACAGTCTGTGGTGCAACGTGGCGTTGGTGGATGGAGCGAGACATGATGTTCCAGATGTGCTCAATTGGATTCAGGTCTGGGGAACGGGCGGGCCAGTCCATAGCATCAATGCTTTCCTCTTGCAGGAACTGCTGACACACTCCAGCCACATGAGGTTTAGCATTGTCTTGCATTAGGAGGAACCCAGGGCCAACCGCACCAGCATATGGTCTCACAAGGGGTCTGAGGATCTCATCTCGGTACCTAATGGCAGTCAGGCTACCTCTGGCGAGCACATGGAGGGCTGTGCGGCCCCCCAAAGAAATGCCACCCCACACCATGACTGACCCACCGCCAAACCGCCAAACGTGTGTGTTCCGGAGTTCCAAATTGAGCAGCTGCTGAAAAATGAGCTCCTGTATATATTGAGATTTAAATGGTTTTTTAGAGTGAAGTACATCGAAAAAATCAAGAGAAAACTGCAAGACTCAATAGAAGACAAAACAAGGAACAAACCAAAAAGACAGGCTTTTGAAGAAGTAACTATTTTTCATAAAATTGTACAGTTATCTTAGCTAGCTGAATTGCTAGCTGAATTGTTTACTTGTTGCTAAGCAGTTGCTAGGGACTCTCCTGGAAGAAGCTAGCTAGCTTACAAAGAATAACAACAAAAAATATCTAGTTAACAGAAGAAAGGAAGACAAAATAAGGACAGAAGAAAAAGGAAAAGCAAAAGGACAACAAAGTGAAACCTCTAAAGAAACAAGAGACCATAATACAAGAAACAGCACTATAGAGAGATAGAACAACAACAACGCAGCCACTGCCAGCTAGCCTACTTCAGCAGTACTGTATCATTTGAATTATTTTAGTCAATAAGATTCCTGCTACGTAAGCTTAACTTTCTGAACATTCGAGACGTGTAGTCCACTTGTCATTCCAATCTCCTTTGCATTAGCGTAGCCTCTTCTGTAGCCTGTCAACTATGTGTCTGTCTATCCCTGTTCTCTCCTCTCTGCACAGACCATACAAACGCTCCACACCGCGTGGCCGCGCCACTCTAATCTGGTGGTCCCAGCGCGCACGACCCACGTGGAGTTCCAGGTCTCCGGTAGCCTCTGGAACTGCCGATCTGCGGCCAACAAGGCAGAGTTCATCTCAGCCTATGCCGCCCTCCAGTCCCTCGACTTCTTGGCACTGACGGAAACATGGATCACCACAGATAACACTGCTACTCCTACTGCTCTCTCTTCGTCCGCCCACGTGTTCTCGCACACCCCGAGAGCTTCTGGTCAGCGGGGTGGTGGCACCGGGATCCTCATCTCTCCCAAGTGGTCATTCTCTCTTTCTCCCCTTACCCATCTGTCTATCGCCTCCTTTGAATTCCATGCTGTCACAGTTACCAGCCCTTTCAAGCTTAACATCCTTATCATTTATCGCCCTCCAGGTTCCCTCGGAGAGTTCATCAATGAGCTTGATGCCTTGATAAGCTCCTTTCCTGAGGACGGCTCACCTCTCACAGTTCTGGGCGACTTTAACCTCCCCACGTCTACCTTTGACTCATTCCTCTCTGCCTCCTTCTTTCCACTCCTCTCCTCTTTTGACCTCACCCTCTCACCTTCCCCCTCTACTCACAAGGCAGGCAATACGCTCGACCTCATCTTTACTAGATGCTGTTCTTCCACTAACCTCACTGCAATTCCCCTCCAAGTCTCCGACCACTACCTTGTATCCTTTTCCCTCTTGCTCTCATCCAACACTTCCCACACTGCCCCTACTCGGATGGTATCGCGCCGTCCCAATCTTCGCTCTCTCTCCCCCGCTACTCTCTCCTCTTCCATCCTATCATCTCTTCCCTCTGCTCAAACCTTCTCCAACCTATCTCCTGATTCTGCCTCCTCAACCCTCCTCTCCTCCCTTTCTGCATCCCTTGATTCTCTATGTCCCCTATCCTCCAGGCCGGCTCGGTCCTCCCTCCTGCTCCGTGGCTCGACGACTCATTGCGAGCTCACAGAACAGGGCTCCGGGCAGCCGAGCGGAAATGGAGGAAAACTCGCCTCCCTGCGGACCTGGCATCCTTTCACTCCCTCCTCTCTACATTTTCCTCTTCTGTCTCTGCTGCTAAAGCTACTTTCTACCACTCTAAAGTCCAAGCATCTGCCTCTAACCCTAGGAAGCTCTTTGCCACCTTCTCCTCCCTCCTGAATCCTCCTCCCCCTCCCCCTCCTCCCTCTCTGCAGATGACTTCGTCAACCATTTTGAAAAGAAGGTCGACGACATCCGATCCTCGTTTGCTAAGTCAAACGACACCGCTGGTTCTGCTCACACTGCCCTACCCTGTGCTCTGACCTCTTTCTCCCCTCTCTCTCCAGATGAAATCTCGCGTCTTGTGACGGCCGGCCGCCCAACAACCTGCCCGCTTGACCCTATTCCCTCCTCTCTTCTCCAGACCATTTCCGGAGACCTTCTCCCTTACCTCACCTCGCTCATCAACTCATCCCTGACCGCTGGCTACGTCCCTTCTGTCTTCAAGAGAGCGAGAGTTGCACCCCTTCTGAAAAAACCTACACTCGATCCCTCCGATGTCAACAACTACAGACCAGTATCCCTTCTTTCTTTTCTCTCCAAAACTCTTGAACGTGCCGTCCTTGGCCAGCTCTTCCGCTATCTCTCTCAGAATGACCTTCTTGATCCAAATCAGTCAGGTTTCAAGACTAGTCATTCAACTGAGACTGCTCTTCTCTGTATCACGGAGGCCCTCCGCACTGCTAAAGCTAACTCTCTCTCCTCTGCTCTCATCCTTCTAGACCTATCGGCTGCCTTCGATACTGTGAACCATCAGATCCTCCTCTCCACCCTCTCCGAGTTGGGCATCTCCGGCGCGGCCCACGCTTGGATTGCGTCCTACCTGACAGGTCGCTCCTACCAGGTGGCGTGGCGAGAATCTGTCTCCTCACCACGCGCTCTCACCACTGGCGTCCCCAGGGCTCTGTTCTAGGCCCTCTCCTATTCTCGCTATACACCAAGTCACTTGGCTCTGTCATAACCTCACATGGTCTCTCCTATCATTGCTATGCAGACGACACACAATTAATCTTCTCCTTTCCCCTTCTGATGACCAGGTGGCGAATCGCATCTCTGCATGTCTGGCAGACATATCAGTGTGGATGACGGATCACCACCTCAAGCTGAACCTCGGCAAGACGGAGCTGCTCTTCCTCCCGGGGAAGGACTGCCCGTTCCATGATCTCGCCATCACGGTTGACAAATCCATTGTGTCCTCCTCCCAGAGCGCTAAGAACCTTGGCGTGATCCTGGACAACACCCTGTCGTTCTCAACTAACATCAAGGCGGTGGCCCGTTCTTGTAGGTTCATGCTCTACAACATCCGCAGAGTACGACCCTGCCTCACACAGGAAGCAGCGCAGGTCCTAATCCAGGCACTTGTCATCTCCCGTCTGGATTACTGCAACTCGCTGTTGGCTGGGCTCCCTGCCTGTGCCATTAAACCCCTACAACTCATCCAGAACGCCGCAGCCCGTCTGGTGTTCAACCTTCCCAAGTTCTCTCACGTCACCCCGCTCCTCCGCTCTCTCCACTGGCTTCCAGTTGAAGCTCGCATCCGCTACAAGACCATGGTGCTTGCCTACGGAGCTGTGAGGGGAACGGCACCTCAGTACCTCCAGGCTCTGATCAGGCCCTACACCCAAACAAGGGCACTGCGTTCATCCACCTCTGGCCTGCTCGCCTCCCTACCACTGAGGAAGTACAGTTCCCGCGCAGCCCAGTCAAAACTGTTCGCTGCTCTGGCCCCCCAATGGTGGAACAAACTCCCTCACGACGCCAGGACAGCGGAGTCAATCACCACCTTCCGGAGACACCTGAAACCCCACCTCTCAGGAATACCTAGGATAGGATAAAGTAATCCTTCTCACCCCCTCCCCCCTTAAAAGATTTAGATGCACTATTGTAAAGTGGCTGTTCCACTGGATGTCTTAAGGTGAACGCACCAATTTGTAAGTCGCTCTGGATAAGAGCGTCTGCTAAATGACTTAAATGTAAATGTAAATGTAAACCGGTCATGCTGGAGGATGTTGCAGGCAGCAGAACGTTCTCCACGGTGTCTCCAGACTATCACGTCTGTCACATGTGCTCAGTGTGAACCTGCTTTCATCTGTGAAGAGCATAGGGTGCCAGTGGTGAATTTGCCAATCTTGGTGTTCTCTGGCAAATGAAAAACGTCCTGCACGGTGTTGGGCTGTAAGCACAACCCCCACCTGTGGACGTCGGTCCCTCATACCACCCTCATGGAGTCTGTTTCTGACCGTTTGAGCAGACACATGCACATTTGTGGCCTGCTGGAGGTCATTTTGCAGGGCTCTGGCAGTGCTCCTCCTGCTTCTCCTTGCACAAAGGCGGAGGTAGCGGTCCTGCTGCTGGGTTGTTGCCCTCCTACGGCCTCCTCCACGTCTCCTGATGTACTGGCCTGTCTCCTGGTAGCGCCTCCATGCTCTGGACACTACGCTGACAGACACAGCAAACCTTCTTGCCACAGCTCGCATTGATGTGCCATCCTGGATGAGCTGCACTACCTGAGCCACTTGTGTGGGTTGTAGACTCCGTCTCATGCTACCACTAGAGTGAAAGCACCGCCAGAATTCAAAAGTGACCAAAACATCAGCCAGGAAGCATAGGAACTGAGAAGTGGTCTGTAGTCACCACCTGCAGAACCACTCCTTTATTGGGGGTGTCTTGCTAATTGCCTATAATTTACAACTGTTGTCTATACCATTTGCACAACATCATGTGAAATGTATTGTCAATCAGTGTTGCTTCCTAAGTGGGCAGTTTGATTTCACAGAAGTGTGATTGACTTGGAGTTACATTGTGTTGTTTAAGTGTTCCCTTTATTTTTTTTGAGCAGTGTATATTGTCACGACTCCAACCGAAGGTGGCTCCCCTTCCTGTTCGGGTGGCGCTCGGTGGTCGTCGTCGCCGGCCTACTAGCTGCCACTGATCCTTTTTTCCCCTTTCTGTTTATTGGTTTCACCTGTTTGTGTTTTAGACTGATTAGTCTGGCTTTATTTACCAGTAGGCCTGCCTGCTCTTTGTGCGGGATTGTTTTGTGTAACTTGTGTGCACGTCTGTGGGTTACGTGTTTCCCATTTCATTGGGTTTGGCTGGACAGTTTAAGTCCCCGTGTTTGGAGCATTTGTTTTGTGGTGCGCCCTGTGCTTTCGTGGGGTTGGCTTATGTTCGCCGTTTTGTGCATAAAACCAAGCGCTACCCTGAACTCTGCTTCCTGCGCCTGACTTCTCACCCACTACACCCAGTCTGTTACATATATTTGAGCAATTACATTTTCTTTTGATACTAAGTATATTTAAAACAAAATACTTTTAGACTTTTACTGAAGTAGTATTTTACTGGGTGACTTTCACTTCACTTGAGTCATTTTCTATTAAGGTATTGTTACTTTTACTCAAGTACGACAATTGGGTTTTCCACCGCTGATGTTCTGAAATATTTGCATTCTGTACAGGATTCCTTCTTTTCACTCTGACAATAAGCTTAGTATTGTGGAGTAACTACAATGTTGTTGTTGGTCCCTCCTCAGTTTTCTCCTATCAGCCATTAAACTCTGTAACTGTTTTAAAGCCACCATTGGCCTCATGGTGAAATCCCTGAGCGGTTTCCTTCCTCTCCGGCAACTGAATTAGGAAAGACGTCTACATAGCGCTGCCATAAGAGTTATATAATAACACATTAACTGAAGAAATGCTCTGAATGCCAAAAAAGGACCTCTAAATAGAGCAAGTGATTATCAATGTTATTTAACATGGAGTAGTTCTGCGAGCGGACACCAGTTCTCTGGATTTCAGCTGTGCTGTAGGGTAGTAGATGATTCTCAGCTGTGCTGTAGTGTAGTAGATTATTCTCAGCTGTGCTGTAGGGTAGTAGATGATTCTCAGCTGTGCTGTAGGGTAGTAGATGATTCTCAGCTGTGCTGTAGTGTAGTAGATGATTCTCAGCTGTGCTGTAGGGTAGTAGATGATTCTCAGCTGTGCTGTAGGGTAGTAGATGATTCTCAGCTGTGCTGTAGGGTAGTAGATGATTCTCAGCTGTGCTGTAGGGTAGTAGAGGATTCTCAGCTGTGCTGTAGTGTAGTAGATGATTCTCAGCTGTGCTGTAGGTAGTAGATGATTCTCAGCTGTGCTGTAGGGTAGTAGATGATTCTCAGCTGTGCTGTAGGGTAGTAGAGGATTCTCAGCTGTGCTGTAGTGTAGTAGATGATTCTCAGCTGTGCTGTAGTGTAGTAGATGATTCTCAGCTGTGCTGTAGTGTAGTAGATGATTCTCAGCTGTGCTGTAGTGTAGTAGATGATTCTCAGCTGTGCTGTAGTGTAGTAGATGATTCTCAGCTGTGCTGTAGGGTAGTAGATGATTCTCAGCTGTGCTGTAGGGTAGTAGATGATTCTCAGCTGTGCTGTAGTGTAGTAGATGATTCTCAGCTGTGCTGTAGGGTGTAGATGATTCTCAGTAGATGATTCTCAGCTGTGCTGTAGGGTAGTAGATGATTCTCAGCTGTGCTGTAGTGTAGTAGATGATTCTCAGCTGTGCTGTAGTGTAGTAGATGATTTTCAGCTGTGCTGTAGTGTAGTAGATGATTTTCAGCTGTGCTGTAGGGTAGTAGATGATTCTCAGCTGTGCTGTAGGGTAGTAGATGATTCTCAGCTGTGCTGTAGGGTAGTAGATGATTCTCAGCTGTGCTGTAGGGTAGTAGATGATTCTCAGCTGTGCTGTAGGGTAGTAGATGATTCTCAGCTGTGCTGTAGTGTAGTAGATGATTTTCAGCTGTGCTGTAGTGTAGTAGAGGATTCTCAGCTGTGCTGCTGTGTGGTGGATGACACACAGGTGTTTATGTGAGTCTTTAGTTGAGTTTATTAGGATCCCCATTAGCTGCATATGCAGCAGCTACACTTACTGGGGCCCACAACAGAGGTGTACTGAAAATCAACAGCCAGGTATTAAAATTCATCTTCCTTGATTGGCTGGAAAAGTTGAGAGCAACATAGTGAACAGAACAAATAAAGGGAGAGAGCGAATAGCAAAAAGATCATCTTCATCTTGCCTAGCCATCTTGTCTCAGGAGGACCACAATGGGAGTAAGTCCCAGACGTTATTGTGTGTTATCCTCCACAATTTAACAATGGAAATAAGTCCCAGACATTGTGTTTTCCTCAATGATTTAACAATGGAAATAAGTCCCAGACATTATTGTGTGTTATCCTCAATGATTTAACAATGGAAATAAGTTCCAGACATTATTGTGTGTTTTCCTCAATGATTTAACAATGGAAATAAGTCCCAGACGTTATTGTGTGTTATCCTCAATGATTTAACAATGGAAATAAGTCCCAGACATTGTGTTTTCGTCAATGATTTAACAATGGAAATAAGTTCCAGACATTATTGTGTGTTTTGCTCAATGATTTAACAATGGAAATAAGTTCCAGACATTATTGTGTGTTATCCTCAATGATTTAACAATGGAAATAAGTCCCAGACATTGTGTTTTCCTCAATGATTTAACAATGGAAATAAGTCCCAGACGTTATTGTGTGTTATCCTCAATGATTTAACAATGGAAATAAGTCCCAGACGTTATTGTGTGTTATCCTCAATGATTTAACAATGGAAATAAGTCCCAGACATTGTGTTTTCCTCAATGATTTAACAATGGAAATAAGTTCCAGACATTATTGTGTGTTTTCCTCAATGATTTAACAATGGAAATAAGTCCCAGACATTATTGTGTGTTATCCTCAATGATTTAACAATGGAAATAAGTTCCAGACATTATTGTGTGTTTTCCTCAATGATTTAACAATGGAAATAAGTCCCAGACGTTATTGTGTGTTATCCTCAATGATTTAACAATGGAAATAAGTCCCAGACATTATTGTGTGTTATCCTCAATGATTTAACAATGGAAAAAAAAAGATCATCTTCATCTTGCCTAGCCATCTTGTCTCAGGAGGACCACAATGGGAGTAAGTCCCAGACGTTATTGTGTGTTATCCTCCACAATTTAACAATGGAAATAAGTCCCAGACATTGTGTTTTCCTCAATGATTTAACAATGGAAATAAGTTCCAGACATTATTGTGTGTTTTCCTCAATGATTTAACAATGGAAATAAGTCCCAGACATTGTGTTATCCTCAATGATTTAACAATGGGAATAATTCCCAGACTTTATTGTGTGTTATCCTCAATGATTTAACAATGGAAATAAGTTCCAGACATTATTGTGTGTTTTCCTCAATGATTTAACAATGGAAATAAGTCCCAGACATTGTGTTTTCCTCAATGATTTAACAATGGAAATAAGTTCCAGACATTATTGTGTGTTTTCCTCAATGATTTAACAATGGAAATAAGTCCCAGACATTGTGTTATCCTCAATGATTTAACAATGGGAATAATTCCCAGACTTTATTGTGTGTTATCCTCAATGATTTAACAATGGAAATAAGTTCCAGACATTATTGTGTGTTATCCTCAATGATTTAACAATGGAAATAAGTCCCAGACATTGTGTTATCCTCAATGATTTAACAATGGGAATAAGTCCCAGACTTTATTGTGTGTTATCCTCCATGATTTAACAATGGAAATAAGTCCCAGACATTGTGTTATCCTCAATGATTTAACAATGGAAATAAGTCCCAGACATTGTGTTATCCTCAATGATTTAACAATGGAAATAAGTCCCAGACATTGTGTTATCCTCAATGATTTAACAATGGGAATAAGTCCCAGACGTTATTGTGTGTTATCCTCAATGATTTAACAATGGGAATAAGTCCCAGACTTTATTGTGTGTTATCCTCAATGATTTAACAATGGAAATAAGTCCCAGACTTTATTGTGTGTTATCCTCCATGATTTAACAATGGAAATAAGTCCCAGACATTATTGTGTGTTATCCTCAATGATTTAACAATGGAAATAATTCCCAGACTTTATTGTGTGTTATCCTCAATGATTTAACAATGGAAATAAGTCCCAGACATTGTGTTATCCTCAATGATTTAACAATGGGAATAAGTCCCAGACTTTATTGTGTGTTATCCTCAATGATTTAACAATGGAAATAAGTCCCAGACATTGTGTTATCCTCAATGATTTAACAATGGAAATAAGTCCCAGACATTGTGTTATCCTCAATGATTTAACAATGGGAATAAGTCCCAGACTTTATTGTGTGTTATCCTCCATGATTTTACTCATGTACATGTATGACTTTTTCAAGTTTTATGTGTGCTTGTTTTTTAAAATGGTCGAATTAATAAACCAAACTAAAAATGTAGTAGTGCTATGAATGACTATCTTGGTACAGGAATGCTAAGTCAGAAATAGACTGAAGAACATGATCAGTTGAGCAGTTTTTTTTTAGAGTTGGATGGGAGCAAAACCCTGCATACCCAGTAGCTCTGCAGGACTGGAGTTGACCAGCGCTGACCTGCAGTGTTCTTTTAAAGGCTATATGGTTAAAAGAGGGCGGAGGAACAACCTTTTGCTTGATTTTTCCTTTTAGTTCTGAGCTTGTTGCCCACAACTGGTGACAGACGAAAACCAGAGACCGATCACATCCTGCCAGTGTAACACGTGTGTGTGTGTGTGTGTATGTGTGTGTGTATGTGTGTGTGTATGTGTGTGTGTGTGTGTGTGTGTGTGTGTGTGTGTGTGTGTGTGTGTGTGAGTGTATCTACTCTGTGATAGTCTCAGAGTCTCGTAGAGGGATGCGTTCACAAGTCATTA
Source organism: Oncorhynchus nerka (assembly GCF_034236695.1). NCBI lineage: Eukaryota > Metazoa > Chordata > Actinopteri > Salmoniformes > Salmonidae > Oncorhynchus > Oncorhynchus nerka. The sequence goes on from NC_088417.1 coordinate 21,901,474, forward strand.
AATGGACTTAATGAAATTTCACGAGGCCAAAGGCAAGACGAGGATCTTTTCAATCTGACCGAATCAGTGTCACCTCTCTCGCTTTGTTCCATAGATCAGTGTGTGTGTTCGCCGCTCACTGCTACACTCTCTACATCAAAATGGCTCAAAAACAGCTTTTCTTGCTCATGGGTTGACCTCTTGCCGTTGATGAATTTGTTCCCCTTGCAGGGTGTGAGTTCACTGCTGAATGGCCTGTTTTTGTCATTCTGTTTGAGGTAGGGGTCCCCACACATTATAGGATTCAAGTGCATTTGACCTTTGCAGAGAACAATGGCGAAAGGTATTTCATTGTTATGGCCTCTTTGATGCTGTGAGAAGTGTGTTTATGTGAGCCCCTTCTGTGTTTTCAGTTGTTTTCTGGTATCTCAAAGGCATGACGGATGCTCTTCTACGGCATTCCGTCTTGGATGGATGTTCTGTGTGTGTGTGTGTGTTCTCTTTTCCCTCGTAGCTTCTCCATCAGACAGACAATAAATAATACACACCTGACATTACAATCTGTGATCATCCCTTTTCAACCAAAAATACCTGACCCTGGTGGGGTAACAATATAATACAATTCATAAAACATATTTATCAATGTTAAACGAAGACAACAAAGCATTGCCGATGCACACATCCATTAGTATGTCATACATGTCAATATGTATCGACAAATGAATCATCGTTGTTGTTCTCCCTCGTCGTTCAGAATGCCCAATACTGGTCCTGATGATTTGGGAATGAACGTGATGGGAATTTCAGCCCTCTGTCATTGAATTACCATGTGTGGAATACTGATTCCTGTAGTGTGTGTGTGTGTGTTTTAGTGGGGGTGAATCCAGGGCTTGCTTTCATCTCATGCTGATTTCAGTCTAATTAAATTTGGCACGTGGGGAGATGGATGGATCAGTCCTGTCTAATCCATGGTTCTCTGTCTGTCCCAAACATGGCATTATCCAGGGGGAAATCCATTCGCTGCAGGCTATTCAGAGCCAGATCTCTCTCTCTATCACCACTCTTCTCCACCACAAACCTGGTCTCTCAACTAATACTACTGGGTCGTCAATACCTGCCCATACTACAAAGTAAGGCTTTCCTTCCAAAGATGTGACTTTCATCCGCAAACCATATGCCTAATGTGAAACATAACTCTTAAGAGCAGGGCGTTGACCCTGGTTGCTTCTGTGTCTCTCTGGGTGGGAGTCTGTTAGATGACTAACGTGATGTAGTTGTTGAATGGGAGTCTGTTAGATGACTAATGTGATGTAGTTGTTGAATGGGAGTCTGTTAGATGACTAATGTAATGTGGTTGTTGAGCGTCTTCACTGCAAGTATATTGTATGTTTTAAATATTCAATAAAAAAAATAAGAAAATAATTATGTGTATTCCCCTTTTCCGTGATGGGAGGAGCTTATGACAATACCTGCTGAAACCTTCTCCAGATTAGCCGACATTCCAGATGACGATCCAGTGCATCTGCTGAAAGCCAGATTACAACAGAATAACATGTCAGATAGCTGATATTCCATCAATCACCATACTCCCCTATTTGACCTAGATAGTTTGTGTGTATGCATTAATATGCAGGCTACGTGTGCCTTTAAAAAAATGATGTAGTTCTGTCCTCGTCTATTAATGTTCTGTATTATGTCATGTTTCATGTTCTGTGTTGGACTCCAGGAAGAGTAGCTGCTGCTTCTGTAACAGCTAATGGGGATCCTAATGAAATACCAAATGCCAGTACTCTCCTGCTCAAAGGAATGCCAGCTCTTGCAGAAGCAGGGAAATAAAAATGTGACTAAAACAGGTTTCTCTCCATTTGTGGGGGGAAATATGGCAGTAGTTTTGAGCTGAATCTACATAGTAGTGCAGCAATGCCCAAATGACCAAATGTAAGCAAAGTTGCTACCTTATAAGATGTTGACAATACTGTCAGCACATCCATAGTGAAATGAATTCTCTGCTAATATGTAGAAATAAATACACCCCATTCAATTATTCTGTACAACTAGAAAGGCAACTGTATTCCAAATCAATACACACGAAATAGCTGTATGATGTACGCCATTTATGATACAATGGCTTTATGATCAGGTTTATATGGTGTGATTAAAGCTGATTCAAAACAATGATACGAAACAAATCAAAATCATTTTGATGACAGACACAAAACTGGTTTGCAGATACAGTTTTTAATGTATCACAACAATGAGCAACAAACATACTTGATGAACTATTTCCAGAAGTTGTTCAAATACCATCTACAATAAACGTCATTTCAACTATGACAACAGGTCTGTGACAAAAATAAAAAATAAAAGTTTCAAAACCATGTTATTACCGGTGTAACGGTACAGTTGAGACCTCAAACATTACAGTAACAAAAACTAATGAGACTACTCTCTATATATAAAACATCAATAACATTTTTGGTTTAGTTTATTTAAAGTTTTAGCCATAGGGGCTTCTTCTTAGTAAACCCTCAGGATGCATTTCCTATGTAACCAGGACTTAGAATACATATTGTGTAGGATATGACTGCGCCGTGAAATTCCCTTTTGACACCCAGAAGAAAACAATCCCAATATCAACCTTTTGAAGGCTGTCCTCTCTTTAGCGTGACACAATCCATCCGTTTGAAACAGTTTTTTTTTATTCTTTCTTTCTTTTTGGCTGCTGTGCAGTTGCAACATTTATGTACAGTTCGTTATGTGTTATCGTACCATCCTTTTGGTTGTTGGTTTGTTAGCTTTTACCAGTCCTTTAGTGTGGGAAGCATTGTGTTTGCTGCTAACATCTTAGCACGTGATGCTAGCTGACAGTTCAGTCTGGCAATGCTTTAGCCACATTGAGGGGAAAGGCAAGAAGCCAGGTTGGGAAAGCCTTTGGGATCAGGACAGTCGTTGGTGTTTGTACAATGGCAGGATTGCACCTATACGGAGGCCAGGACGTCTCTTATGAAACACAATCGTAAAAGTGTCTTCAGGATCAAAGTAAATGTTAAAATACTAAAAATCCAAATCAGAACATTTAAAAAGTTTCACACAAAAAAAGAGAATAAAAAACGAGGACATTTTGCATTTAAACTTTGAACGGAAAAACAAAAACACCTGTACTATAATAAAACGCAAGAGGAAATGTTACTGGATTTCATCGTTTGAAACAATAACTAAGCATGATTTGATTTTAACCTGTCAAACAGTTGCATTACATGCTACTTGTTCATCTCAGAATAGGAAATACCAAAAGCAATACAGTTTTGCATTTCTTCATATTAATAAATTTGTACCATGCACAGCCAACTACGAATATGTACAACAGCTTAGCTCTCTTTGTTCACAAGCCTTTTCCTTTCATACAAATAGCCTCTTGTTACTTTGGAATGAATCACATTGGCTTATCTTACCAAACTAGAAAGTGATTCGTAAAAATGTAACACCCTTTGACAGCTTTCACATTCTTTAAGTTCCACTGCAAATAAAAGAAGACCAAAACAAAATGAACATAGAATGAAAACAGCAAAGCAAAGCGATCCATGGGTCAGTATTCAGTCTGTTGGAGAATTTATGGCGAGCAAAAATAACATTACACAGTAGCAGCAACATTTTGTTATAAGGTAATACTTCGTAACGCATAAACGTCTAAAATAAACTGAAGAATTAGTGTTGACTTTGCATGATTTATCAACTGAAGTGTCCGGAAAATGTAGCTATGGACTTAATGGCAGTGTATAGGTTTAACACTGTTATCAGTCCTACAAGCACTGGGGAAAACGTTTCATTATATCAAATACATGCTGTAGTCCCCCTTTTTAAAGCAGCATATTTGCTTATGCAAATATTCATACCTTTTGTTAAAAAAGAACAACATTTTGACCGACTTATACTTTAACAGTTTCAAGTATACAGTACTACTTTTATGGACGCACCAATTGTTAAATAGGTTACTGGGATGTTAGGCGTCAATCCTCTAACACATGTGGACCAAAATGCTGCTGCAATAAACACAAAATAATAATTAAAACAAACAAACATACCAACGGAAAAAATCTATTAAATTAACACATGGGTCTACCAAAATAATATGACTAATAAAAAACAAACCAAAACAAAATAAGTGCACTATAGTCCAGACACAAGCAGGTACCATAACAGTACAGCAATTCACAAATGAAAAATGTCTTATTCACATAATTAATCCTCAAGAGTGTATAAAACTAGAGTTATTACCTCTTCAGAAAAGGGTGTGAGCAGAGATACATGAGAGAAGGTAAGAGTTGGCACAGATTAGTATATTCTACAAGAGAAAAAGAGGGTTGGATATAGACACAGTTTGTTGTAATACAAACTGCAAAACACAGGGGAATCATACACATATACTTCACCATTCTAAAATTCCCTCAGTGGCAAAACCATACTGTCTTTGTAGGGTGGAAACTAAAAGGATATGCACGCTGTCCATTGTAACAGTAATATTGTCTCTCTTGGTACTCTACACACATCAAGGAAATGCGTCCGATAAAGCTTGACATGTTTTGGTTAAAAGCCAAGTGTACCCAGGCTCGTTGCTGCTTTAACAAATGAGAAATGTTATGTTCTGACCTGAGAATTTAAAGCTACTGAATTACACCTATCTAGACTAAGAGAGATTCTCTTTGAGGGTTTTCTGGATCGTCATCCCATACAGTACATGCTAGCATTTGGAAAACAATCCAGCTGAGGTGCAATTTGCTATCATGAGTTTTTGGCTTGAAACAAGCTCCACGGGGGAGCCTGAGAGATCTTTTCCTACTCCGTGTTTTTGTATACAATATAAGCTCAGTCAAGCATCTGCAACAGTTCTGTCCATAACAAAAATCTATCAATATCTTGCCAGCATATCAATATGGGAAAAACAATCCTGAGTCAATCATTTGGTACTGTAATTTTTTGGGTTAGAGAAACTTTGGAACTGCAGTTTAAAAGTCTTATTTTTGTATTTTATTTTTTTTAAAGCAAGGGATCCTGTTTTTCACCTCCTACACACTGAACATATCCATTCTGATACTGCTGAAGCCTGCGTCTAAGCCGGAGGTTGGCTTAGCCTTGGCCTCCAACACCTTATCTAAGTCATCCAGCTTCTGGCTTAGCTCGTTGTCAGACTCATCTGAACAATTCTTGTTGGGTAGGGAGGTGGGAACCCCTGAGACGCTGCTGCAGGACGTTGAGGTAACCATTAGAGGCAAGGAAAGGGGAGGAAGAGGAAGAGGAGAAGCAGACGGGGAGGAGGAGGAAGAAGCAGCTTTCCGGGCGGTGGCCTGGAAAAGGATATTTGGCCAGGACTTGATGGATAAGCGAGAGAGATGGGGAAAGGTGTTATTAGAAGGAGGAGCTGCAGACTGCGAGGTAGATGTGGTGTTGACAGGAGTAGGTGTGCAGACAGAGTGAGGTAATAATCTAGCATGCTCTTTGGCATTTCTCATTGCTTGTTTGATTGTTTTCTCTTTGTGCAAGCTCGACTGGAGGTGTTGGCCAAGTGCTTCATTCCCGTTGACCACCACATTACAGGCGATGCACGTGTACTTGCTCACTGCCTGTCTAAGAACTGTCTCCTGCGGGTCTGGAAAGGGGTTTCCGAAGTAGCAGAATGACTTCTGGTGATGCACTGCGGAGCCCTCATCGCTGAATACCTTATGGCACTTCCTGCATATGAACTCGTGCTTGACAGATGGAACAATGAAAGCGTCAGGAAAGTCTGTGGTACTTTTGGTTTCTGTTGGCGATTCTACTTTTGTGCTTTCTGTCAAAGAGCCTTTGTTGTTGTTGGTGTCATCCATAGATTCTTTTGGTTTGAAGGAGTTGGAGTTGCTCTGCACACATGGTGAAGGCACCTTCACAGGGATTGGCTTCTGCTTCTGCTGCTGCTGTTTATGATGCTGATGTTGTTGCTCAAGCTGCTGCTGCTGTTGCTGCTTCTGCAGGGAGTCCTGGAGAGACTGCTGGTACTGCTGATACTGCTGCAGGAGGGCAGTGGGATTCATCCCCGCCATGGCGGCCTGTGGGATGGCAGCAGGTCCGTATGGGAACAGGTTCTCCATCCCGCCGAACGGAGGGAAGTATCCCCCCGCCTGCATTCCTCCAAGGAGCTGGGGCGAAAAGCTGTTGGCGAAGCCCGGGAGGAAGTAAGGCAGGAACTGGCCTCCCAGGAAGGAGCTTGGGTCTGTGGCGCCGGCCAGGGCGTTCTGAAGAGCCTGTAGTTGAGCGGCATCCAGATGGCCCTCACTTCCTGGTTTGCACATGGCTGGAGACTGCTTTTCCCTCTTCTTGTTGTGGCTGACGTTGGGGGTCTGTGGACGGCCGCCATTCTCCGCTTCTCTTTCCTTTGCCTTCTTATGGTGGTGCGGTTTCTCTACTGATTTCTTGCTGCTGCTGTTGTTGCTGTCTCTCTCTTGGTATTTTCTGTGCTGCTCAATGTGGTTGGTTGAAGTCAGAGGAATGGAGGAAACAGGAGGAGGTGGAGGAGGAGGAGGAGGTGGAGGAGTCTGCAGAAGAGTCTTGGTTGGGGTAGTGCTGAGAGACATGGCAGGAGAGGGGGTGGCTGGGGTGGGGAACCCAAGCATACCAGCACCGGGAGACGCTAAAGCTGAAATACAGTGGTATAAATTATATTGAAATATATTTATATTCACCCTAACATTACTATTGAAATAGTGTTTAGTATGACATTATGGAAATGTTTGCAGTTATGATTTACTTTATTTTCTTTTTTTAAAGATTTTGTTATGGATCAAAACTGTCACATGCGCCTTATGAGATACCAACATGAGGATATTATAAATATACCAAACCCACATCAAAGGAGAGAAGGGGAAATAAACACCACAAATAAAACCAATGATAAAAATGCATTTGCTTTAAACTATTATTTTACTTAGCAGTTCCACACTGAACGTTGAGATCATGCATGCATTAAAGTGTCCTTTACACAATCTCCAACGTTTGGTCAAAATATCTCTATACCCACCAACAACAACACTGTAATGGAATGAGCAGAAAAGTAGAGTAGAGAAAGAGTCTTTTGTGCATATAAAGTATGGACAATAAATGTTCATAATAAAGCTACTATTCTCTGTGTGTTCTATGTTCGTCATACTAACTCACCAGGTGTGTTGGGTGGGTAAACAGGAAGTGAGGACGGACCGTTGACCCCAGGAAGTAGTACCGGCGGAAGTCCAGAGATCCCGGGGTAGCCTGAGGGCAGGCTCAGGCCGTGAAGTGCATTGTTCTGGTCCACTGCAGTCTGAAGCTGCTGGGCGGCCAGGCTGCTGAACCCGTCGCTCCCAGCCTTTTTCAGACGATCCATCTCCTGCTGAGCCATCAGCTGACGGACCGTGGTGGGCGTTAGATAGTCCTTCTCTCTGTCCACCTGGTTGCCCAGAGTCTCCTGCACTTTAGCAATGTGCTGTTTGGAGAAGATGTGGTCACGGATGGACATCCGGGCAGTGTACTTCACACCACACAAAGTACACTCCGGCCGGGGCCCATCCGGCCCGCCTTGACTGATCATGAATGGCTTTCCGATGTTGATTTTGAACTTCTTTTCCTTGGCGCGGGCATTCTGGAACCACACCTGAATCACACGCTTAGGGAGGCCAATCTCGCTGCCCAGCATCTCACACTCATGCATGGTTGGTGTGCGGTAGTCGCTAAAGCAAGCTTTGAGGACTTTCAGCTGAAGGTTGCTCATCTGAGTCCTGAAGCGCTTGTGGCCTGGTCTCTCCCCACCACTGCCGCTGCCCTTCCCAGACCTGAAGGGGTTTCCACTTCCGAAGGGGCTGGGGGAGCTGGGGTCGGTCAGGCTGGAGGTCTCGCTCTGGTCGTTGTTGTCGTCCATGTCGTCATCTCTGGAGCTGTAGTAGGAGTAGGAGTAGGAGCAGGAGTCTCCGTCCTTGCCCGAGTAGCTAAGGGAGGGGCTCACCATGCTGAACGGGAAGCGGTCGTCGCCACCCCCGTCTGAGCTCTGGGCCTGGTTGCTCTTGCTGTCGCATCCCAGCTTGTCCCCTCCGTTGGCCGTGAGGTTCTCTACCTCGTTGTTGCCCTCGTCTCCGGTGGTGGCGTCACTTATGGCCGTGTTGATGGACGAGGTTTCGTCAAAGTCCATTTTGTTGTTGATGTCGTAGGATGAGGCCTCTGCAGAATTAATGTTAAGCCCTTCAGATTCATCACAATTTTCTGCTTTTAAGGATGAAGGGCTCAATAAGTTTTTTAACGGTGCCTCAGATGGTTTGACTGGCGTTGAGGAGGCTGCGGGCAGCTCATACTCATTCGGCTCAGTCTTGGTGGGTAGCTGTGGATACTCAAAGAAGTTGTACTTGTGTGGGCTCTCACCTCCATCGTCTTGGTTCATCAGTGGGCTATTGGGCAGACTAAACCCTGCCTGTTTGGCTTCATGCCAGTGTCTAGAGCGGATATGGCTGTCCAAAGCTGACTTGGCCTTGAACAGCGCCCGGCAAAAAGGGCATTTCTTGTGTGACTGGGAGGGCCCCAGAGCTCTGAACTGTCCCTTTCTCTCTCGGGCTCGTGTGTTCTGAAACCACACCTGCACCACTCTCTTCTTCAGGCCGACCTCACGGGCGATGTGATCCAGCATCTTCCTTGTGGGATTTGAGTCCAGCAAGTATTTGTCGTAGAGGATCTCTAGTTGTTCTGGGGTGATGGTAGTTCTGAGACGTTTGTCTCTGTGCTGTTCTTCAGTCATGTTTCCGTTATCTTTTTCATTGGATCCATCCTCTTTCTCGTCTAGTTTTCTCTTCATGGAGCCAGAGCCGGGACCTGAGGACAAACCAGAGCCGCTTTGAATTGGCATCTGGAGTCCTCCCGATAGCAGCTGGCTAGTCATCAGAGGATTATTGGGGTCAAAGATCATATAGGGCATGTCCATGGGCCTTTCCAAGAACTGGGAATGGAGGAACTGGTTCTGGGCAGCCAAGAAATGCATATGCTGGTGCTCCTGCCATAGCTCAACACTTGGGAAGGCTATCTTGCACTGGTCGCACTGGTATTGGAGCATCTGGGGAGGGAGGCTGTTAGTGAGGGAGGAGAGGGCGAGGGAGAGGGGGCTGGAGGGGATGGCGGCTGACTGAGGCTGGGAGTGGGGTCTGGATATCTGGGGCTGGGAGGTCTTCTGAGGGGGTGGCTGAGGGGTGGAGGCCTTGGAGGTCTGGGCTCTGGTAGAGACTTCATCATAACTGGGGAAGGGGCAGGTTCTGGCTCTTTAGGTCTGGGCTCAGAGGGAGGTTCAGGCTTGGGCGAGGTCTTCCCCAGGTTGGGGCGAGGGGAGGGCATCAGAGGGGAGCTGGAGCCTGAGCTAGTGGCTGTTACATGATGATGCTTGGATGACTCTGGGTGCTTGGCTGGGCCTGGCTCTCCCATATCCATGTACTCTTCAGATTGGTTGTCCTCATTCCCTTCCTCATCCTCGTCCTTGTAGCACGTCTTCTTCTGGTGGGTGATCAGGTCAAAGATTCGCGGGAACACCACACTGCATTTCTTGCACTGGTACTGCATGTTGCTGGTGCGGATGTAGCGCTCATTCGTCAGTTCTTTCTTCTCGTTGTCTTTAGCATCTGCCTGGTTCTCGTAGCTCTTCCGGGCCTTCTGGCGGGCATTTTGGAACCACACAACGATGACCCTCGATGGTAGGTTAAGCACAGTGGAGAGCTGCTCAATCTCATCGTCTTTCGGGTAAGCGTTTGTGTCAAAGAAGTCCTGCAGGACCCTCAGTTGGTAGTCAGTGAACCTTGTCCTGGAGGACCTCTTGTTCATAGTGGCATCAGTCCTGTAGTACTCCAGTGTACTATACTGGGACTCCAGCCTAATATCCTCCAATGTGGTAATAGGTGGAATGTTGAAGTTATAAGGAGAATCTTTGCTTCGTTGCCTCTCTTTGAAGAGGGTGTTACGGAACCAGTGCTTGATGACTTTCTGGGGGAGGCCGGACTTGTCGGCCATCTCTTGAATCTGCTCCTCATTGGGCGAGTTGTTGATGTCAAAGTGCGCTCTGAGGACCTTCAGCTGGTCGTCCGTGATGCGGGTTCGGGGGCGTTTGAACTGGGACTGCCTCAGGAAGTTTGGATCGAGGCCTAACTGCTGCTGACAGAGCTGGGTGAGATCAGAGGACAGGGAGTCCATTGTAGGCAGCTGCAGGGCGAGTTGAGGGTGTAAACCTTGGTGCTGGATGGACTGCATCATCAGAGGGGGGAAAAGGGAGAAATCTAGTGGGACGGAAGAGGGAGAAACCTGTGGGGGTGCAGAGGGTGGTGGAGGAGGGGGAGGTGGGGGTGGTGGCTGGGGCTGGGTAGCCTGTTGAGGGGCAGGTGATGGGGCCTGGGTCTGGGGCTTGTTCATGGAGTTGGAGGGAGCTTGCTGGGTGGTCACTGGGGCTGGTGGGGGAGGAGGAGGGGGAGGCGGAGGTGGGGGCGTCTCTGGAGAAGGGGGGTTAATGGGGTAAAGCTTGTCATAGGCCTCTCTGTACTGCTGGGCAAACTTCTCCAGCTCTACATAAGGGAAGAACTGTCCGTGGATGTGCTCTTGGTGGCTTTTGAGAATGAGCATGTTGGAGAAGAGCTTTCCACATATCGCACATTCCAGCTTGTCGTTATTGATCTCCACTTTTTGCGGTTGTTGTTGTTGTTGTTCTCCTTCTTTGTTTTTCTTCTGGTTTTTCTGCCTGTTCTCATTGTACTGGATGACCAGCTCAAATCCAAAGTTCTCCAGAAGGGCCTTGGCAGCATTTCCTCTGGCTCCTGACACGATACGTGGAGGAGGAATCAGTGGCTCGGGAAACTTGGACTTTTTGTCTTTGTTGTCCTTTCCTCCCTCACTGACTCCATCCCCTCCGTTATCCGTCTTTGTTTTGCTCTCCTGTTTTTCCAGATGCTCTTCTGCCTCTCTGGACATCTGTATGTCAGACATTGACACAGCATTGGGCTCCATTTTGGGCTTGTGGCTCTGCAGTTGCTGGTTTTTCTGCTGCTGGAGCTGCAACTGGGATGCTTGTTGCTGCTGTTGCTGCTGCTGTTGAGCCTGCTGTTGAGCCTGCTGCTGAGCCTGAGCCTGCTGTAGCTGGTGTTGCTGCTGCATCTGCTGCTTCAGGTCTTCCAGGAAAGAACCAGTCAATCCTGGCATTCCGAAAGCGGCGGCTGAGTGAAGAGCCAGCTCTGGGCTCAGGTTGAATTCTGCCCCTGGGATGTAGAAGGGGAACAGGAACTGTGGCTGCTGGAACTGAAGCAGAGCCTCTGGGGTCATGCCGAACTGGGGGAAGAAAGCCGGGTTAAGGAACTGGGGCTGGAAAAAGGCAGCCTGCTGCTGGAGCTCATGTTGGAGCTGCATCTGTAGCTGAGCTTGGGACTGAGCGTTCTGATGGCTTTGCTGTGCAGAGACATGATCAGTAGTTTGCTTTGCGTTGTTGCTGCTGTTTTTGGCTTCTTTGGCATCTACAGTGTTTTCTTTGTTAGCCGACGGCGTCACGCTTCTAGCAGTGTCTGAGTTAGTGTTGTTGCCTTGTACGTTTGGGGCTGGGCTGCTGGATGGAGCCATCCCACTAGTGTTCCCACTCCCTCCACTGCTACTGCTGGTCTCTGTTTTGGCAGTTCTAGCTTTGGTCTGATGCAGCACAGACCTCATGTGGATCTCCAGGGTTGAGCTTTGGCTGTAGGCGACATTGCAGATATTGCATTTGAATGGTTTGTTGTCTACATTGTTGTTGGTCTCTGCAGGAACCGGGCTGGAGGCCTCCTGGAGAACCTTCTTCAGCTTGTGCAGGTGAGAGACAGAGTTGTAGTGGACCAGGAGGATGTTTTTCTGGGTGAAGGACTCCTTACACACCGTGCACTTGTATGGCCGGGACGGGTCCAGGAACTTCTCCATGGTGAAGTTGGGGCCTTTCCTGAAGGGGAGGGTTCGCTTAGTTTCGGCTCCCATGTCATCTAGCAACGAGCTACTGTCACTTCCTGTTGGGCTGGCCTTCTCTTCCAGATCCAGCTCATCGTCTTTCTCCATTTCCTGTTCGAAAGCCTGCTGGGCCTCCTCGTAGGCCCTGGCCTCGCTCTCGGAGAGGAAATCTCCGTTTACCGGCAGGCTGCCGCAGAGCTGCTGGACCTCAGCTTCGTTCAGCTCCGGATGTCCGTTCTCCAAGTGCTTACGGAGCGCCAAGAATGTCCGGAAGCTCCGTTGGCAGAGGCTGCACATGGTGGCCGCCCGGATGGCATGGTACTGGGAATGTATCTGCAGCTTCTGCATGGTCTTGAAGGCCAGGCTGCAATGGTTGCAGCGGTATTTGTAGACGTGGCGGTCGGAGACCGAGAGCTGCTGTTGCTGCTGGCATCTCTGGAGGTCGTTCAGATGGTCCTGGAGGGAGTCAGGGCTCTTTCGATCCTGCCCGACCACAACAGACCTCTTCCAGTCTGGGGCTTCAGACCCATCCTTGGGGGGTTTGAGTTCCTCTCCATGGAGGTCTAGTTCACTCTTGCCTTGGCCTGTGCTGTTCAACTCCTCCTTGGAACTGTTCCCTGAGAAAGGACAATGAAAAACCAATTAAATTCATGAACAAAAGACATTGTACAAATGCACTGAATATCATGTCTGGAAATGTAAAACTTGTCTGGTGAAAATAAATAATATTTTGTTTCATTTGTGTAGCAGGGCCCTTCTACAACCCAAGGACACTTACTGTAACTCAAGATGGTGAAATAATTACACTTTCCAAACAACCTCAAAACAGTGCATTCAATACCGGCAGGGGTAAACGTGCTCTGTGTACCTGTGGGCTTTCGATACTTCTCAGAGAGAACAGCAGAAGCATCCATCAGAGACAGAGCGTTGTCTTGTCCAGGTGAAGGATGCATCATGTTATTGGGCACCATCACATCAGGCCCAGCCACCTATCAAAGTCACACAACAACAACAACTTCAGCATCTTGATCATAACCATCCATAATTGCAACATGCATCATAACAAAATGGTATTAAAAAGCATCAAAATATAAAATGTAATGTAATAACGGATCATCTATAATTGAATAACTATAATATTGGTGCAGGTGCTACTGACAATATTTGTAACTGATATTAACAATAATGATAGTGCAGCGGTTAAGATGTTGAGTCAAAAAGTTCACCGCAAATATAAAAAAAACATGCTATGGAGGTGCACTTTTCAACTAGCCTCTCAACAATTAAAAGAGCTCATTTTCAGAAAGTGGAATTTGCCAAGTTTTCTGTCAAGTTTATGGCGTATTATTGGGAGAGTGGGATAAACGCATCGGACATGTTTTCTAGGACTGCACAGTGACAGCACTGACCAGAGTTGGTTATGGGACTGTAGGGAGCACTGGACAGCCAAGCCATTTTTCTATTTGCCATTTCAACATTATAGATCTTAAAAGTGATTCAAGAAAACTCTCTAGAAAACCTTTAGACCTTGAGAAGAATGTACTGTACGTGCAATGCCATTAGAAGCAAATTAGATTTTTCCTCCGCATTTTTTCTCAAGTTATCTATGAATCAAACATACGGTCATAAGCAGTTTCTCAACACAGTCTGGAGCCACACTGTGCAGGTGTGTGAGGTGGAGCTGCAGGTGGATCTTGTTGCTCAGGACGTCTTGGCACAGTGGGCAGCTGATCACTGGCTGCTGCATGGAATGCTGGGATACCACGTGGAGCTGTATCCTGTTGGCGTCTTTACTGCTGTAGTTACAATAGGGGCACTGCTGCGCCTGCTGGGAGAGAGAGACAGCATGGTTATTACTGGGAAAATACTAGAGAACAGAACAAGTAACTATTGCGAACAGGTAAAAACATGTCACTTTTAACAGTACTGAGAAACCTAGACGACAGAGTGCTCCGAAGATGTCTCATGCACTTAGGGCTAAAAGATTGAACTGAATTTCCCCTCAGCTAAACAAATCGTAACCACCCCCCCACCCCTGTTCTCGTCCCACTTTACCTTTACACACAAAATGTAGATCAAGCGCCTTTCCATGTAATGCACTTAAGCCCCCCGACTCGTGCAATTTTATTAGTGGGAAACATGATTGGAGGGAATTTCTAATCAGGAGATTAGAGCTGACAAAGGTGTGTCGCCTCCCCGTCTCCCGCCTAGCCCTCATTACAGGGAGTACTCCTAAAATGGCCGCCCCCAGCCACCTGCCTTAATGTAATCCATTTCTGAAATGACTCAGGCCTCCTTCCACTCAGGGCCCTCCACCAGACAAGCTAATACTTCATAATCTAATTTAAAAACACATATCATTTAAAGACATGCAAAGAGAGAGGACTGGGAGAGGGCCTAGCCTTGCCTGGTGCAGGCAGGTAGGCATTCCACTTAAGAACACAAAGGAGCGAGAACGTTCTATGGATGATGCTAAAGTGTTCTGTCAGTGAGGGATTAGTTTGGGGTTTACCCTTTGAGTTCTGTTGACAGCACACTACTCTCTAAGACATTTACTCTTAGCATACCGGCTAACTGGTTAAATATAGCTTTACCTGACGGTTTATCATGGAGTATTAGCAGCTAGCTTAGCATACCTGCTCGCTAACGCTGGTCTTCCCCTCTGCAGACTTGGGCCTTTTGGGCGGGCTGTCATTCTGTCTCTCTGGCAGCATGGAGCGTTTTCCCACAGCGTTGGATCCAGGAGACTCTTTAGACAGAGAGTTCACTCCTAAAACACAAGACAGCACAGAGGAAAATTATTTGATTGCTTTGTATCTCTGTTATAAAAAAATATGTTCCAGTAAAATCCTAGTTCTCAATGGATGAAGACAAAAAAAAGGTCAATTAATCAATGTCTGTCACAAATCATGTGTATCAAATTAAAAAACAGATGGACACGTGGTGATTTTCATCGTGATTTTCATCTTTTGACAGACATTGGCTGTGGGGCTCGAAGTGTCGACCTATTGTATCACCCTCCTAATTATCATTCATATACATTGAGTCATTCTGCCCCGAGGACATGGAGAAATGGAGAGAAAATCAAACCAGCCTCATTATCACAGCAAGACATAAACAAAATGTTATGGTAATATTATACACTTCATTAGGCCATATGCATCTAGCACCCCTCTTCCTCCAAACACACACACGTACACAATCAGGCAAACATGTACACATACACACGCATCTGCACACACACACGCTAAATATTCAAGCCGTTTCCTGGTCACGGCTGGAGGTGGGGAGGTGGTTTACGTGACTGCAGCAGAACCCAATGCTAAGAGATCAGCCTCTGGTTGTATATAGAGACGCTGTTGCCCACTGATAAATCTTTCATTACCTCATCCTTAGATACAGCCAAACTGTGTATGTGTGTGTGTGTGTGTGTTTTTAGCTACACTCTGCCAGTGCAATTTACTCTCTCTGCACAACACAAAGAAACAGCAGTAGCACCCCACTACGCTTCTCTCTCTGTCTCTCTCTTTCTCTCTGTCTATCTCCCCCCCCTCTCTCTCTCTCCATCCCCCTCTCTCTTTATCTATCTCCTCCTCTCTCTCTCTCTCCCTCCCCCCTCTCTCTCTCTTTTTCTATCTCCTCCTCTCCCTCTCTCTCTCTCTCTCTCTGTCTCTCTCTCTCTCTATTTCCTCCTCTCCCTCCCCCCCTCGATCTCTCTCTCTTTCTTTTTTTCTATCCCCTCCTCTCCCTCTTCTCCCTCTCCCTTGTCTGGTTACAACAAGGCAATATTGTGAGTCTCATTCTTGCAACTCAACCCTTCACTGTAGTCACACAAATACAAAAAGGAAAAAAGGAAAGCATTGATACATGTAGAGAAGAAGAAAACAACATTTTGTATTCCATATTATTCCCTGCCCTGTATTTGTGCTCGGTGCATATCAATTCCTCCCACTCGTTCATGCATTTCAATTCTGCTGCAGGAAGCGGACTTTAACTTATTTTATATGTAATCCCCCTATATCTGCAGTCTGAAATATTGGCCTGTCAAGAAAAGTGACAGAGTGAGGGGAAGAAGAAAATAAAAAAAGTGAGGGAGAGAAAAGAAATCACAATGTGAATTTTCAACAGCATCCGAGAAATTCTCTGCAGCCTGGAATATGAAGGTATTTTATTCACCCTCCGCTGGTCTTTGATGGCCCTGCAGTGCTGGTGTGTGTGTGTGTGTGTTTATGTGCGCATGCTTGTGTGTGTGTGTGTGTGTGTGTGTGTGTGTGTGTGTGTGTGTGTTGTGCGCATGCTTGTGTGTGTGTGTGTTATGTGCGCATGCTTGTGTGTGTGTGTGTGTGTGTGTGTGTGTGTGTGTGTGTGTGTGTGTGTGTGTGTGAGAGAGAGAGAGAGAGAGAGAGAGAGAGAGAGAGAGAGAGCCATGTCACATACATCTCATAACAGTAAACCCTACCAGCTCATTGGCCAGTTGGGTCTGGTCTCGTCGCACCCATCACAATCACCTGACCTTTTCTCTCCTTCCCTCCATTTATTATGACCGTTTCTAATTTCATCTTTCAATTTTCTCCCTCCATCTTCCAGTCAATTTACAACTAAATTACATCCAGGAGGAGAGAGGAGGAGATTGCTGGACAAGAGGTAGTTGCAAACACACTCCCAATCTGGCGAGGAGAAGACAGACGTGTAGCCCCCACTGACATTGATTGTCATCATATTGAATGTGAATGTATAGCGTGTGTGTGTGTGTCCTACTGATTTCTCTTCTTAATCATCATGCTGTTTTCATCAAGGCTTATAGCTCCTTCACAGTCAAGGCGGCACTCTGAAGAAACAAACTGTCACGCAACCTTGAACATGGACAAAATGGAATCCCTCTTCCACCACTTTACACAGGGCTGAATGGCGAGCGCCGCAAATGCATCATATGCATGCGACCATTTCAAGACCCACACAGTGGAATTCAAAGCTATAGATGCCTCTCATCCATATTGTAAGTGGAATGACACAGAGCCTTTCACGAGATGATGTGATCAAGTTGAGTAGGGAAACTATGTACCCTACATCTATGCACTTGACTGTAAATGATAGCTGGTGTCTAATTCCCTGCTACCTATCTCCATCTAACACTGTCCTTTTCTTCCTTGGCCCCTGAATGGTCATAAAGAAAATAAAAAGATGTGGGGAGAGAGACATCTCATTCTCCTTTGTTTCTGAGCCTCACACTTAATGACGCTCCTTTTTTGCTCTCCCATTTTCTCTCTCTCTCTCTGCGTGTCCTGATGCTGTGCAGCACGGCGGAGAGGCAGTGGGGCGATGAGGCGAAGGCTAGAACAGGCCTGACAAGGTTCCTCCTACAATGACAAATGGCTGGCTACAGCAGGACCTTGGCTGATTAGATAAATCAAAAAGTGATTTATGACGTTCAGACCGTTTGCATTGCAGGAGAGAAAACAACCATGCTACCCACCCATCTTTATTTACTACTGTCAATGGTAGTTAGGAGGCCAAGTGTATACACAGTCACACGTATACACACATATACACGCACACACGAATGTGTGCATGACGTACACAGATGCACACTCAAACACATACACCAGTGTGTCCAATTCAGTTCTCTCTTGAACACCAGGATAATTCTGTCCTAAATTGTTCCTCAAAAGCAATGCCGACAATAGAATGGCCCCTAATGGTTTTCTCACATACTTATTTCTGCTTGCGCCCTTTACGGTAAATCTAACGCAGCAAACTTCATTTTCACAAAAACTAGAGGTTCATGTGTTATCACGTGTTATCACATTTTTCTTTAGAAATATACAATTACTATCTAATCTTTAAACATAAACAATCTATTACATTTAAAATAGAGCAATACAATATTGGGTACAAGTCAGTAAAATAATATATATTTCTAAGATTTTGTTAAGAGGGCTCTGCTGGTCAGAGGCAGGTTGGATTTACTATTCAATTTAGCAGTCCTGAGATTTGGCAGAGGGGCTTAGGTTACAGGGCAGTAAATTTACCCCGACAATGGACAGAGAGAAAGAGGGAGGGTGGGAGAGAGGGAGAGAGAGAGAGAAGGTAGAGAGAGCAAAATGGAGGGAGAGAGATAGAGAGGGGGGAGAGGAATTGAGGGAGAGCAAGAGAGGAGCGATGGGTGGGGAAGAGAGAGAAAGAGAAAGAGAGGAGGGAGAAAAGGGAAAGAGAAAGGTTGATTTAGAGGCCTAGTGGTCAAAGGTTATGCATTATCCTGACCTCAGAGTCACCTGATAACATTAGAATGCCACACTTTGAACGCTACACTCCCACAGCCAGGCAAACAGCAGCACACTAAGTCACACGGACAGAGCAGCACAGCCAGGCAAACAGCAGCACACTAAGTCACACGGACAGAGCAGCACAGCGAGGCAAACAGCAGCACACTAAGTCACACGGACAGAGCAGCACAGCCAGGCAAACAGCAGCACACTAAGTCACACGGACAGAGCAGCACAGCCAGGCAAACAGCAGCACACTAAGTCACACGGACAGAGCAGCACAGCCAGGCAAACAGCAGCACACTAAGTCACACGGACAGAGCAGCACAGCCAGGCAAACAGCAGCACACTAAGTCACACGGACAGAGCAGCACAGCCAGGCAAACAGCAGCACACTAAGTCACACGGACAGAGGCACCTAGATGTTTTCAAGGGGAACTGATGACCAAATTAAGTATATTTTAATTAATGCCATTTTTTTAGGCAATCTATTTTTATTTGTTGCCTTTGTTAATTTTCTCATCCTCGACCTGTTTTTAATGAGAGATAAATATGAAGGGAGCGGATGTCACATTTGACAAATTGACCAAGACATTCACCCTCGCAATGATTAAAATCAAAATAAAACTAATAGCTGTAGGCTTATAATTAAATATGCTAATATGTTTAATATATTTTAATCTAACATCTAGGAACGGCAGAGATTGACCAACCTTAATTTCAAATCTGGCTAAATTTATGGGACACATCCGTGCAAACAAACATGTTTTGCAAATAGGAATTTGTTCATCTAAAATATTCCAGATTTGATCTCGTTTGCATACTTTTTCCGTTTCGTTTCACTCATCTGTAAAATTCAAATTTGATGAGAAATGAATACAACAACATTGGGCCAAACAAACAATGACTAATTTCCTTGCTAATTTGAAGCAGGTAGAGTCAGTAATTTCCTTAGTTGACAGGCTGATTTTCATGCAAGGTCTTTGTTTAGTAAGATATTTATAAAGAGAGGCCCCTAAGCCATACCACTGACAAGCTCCATCTCTACACTGCACAAAGCAATCTGGAATTAATCCACATAGGGACATTTGCATGGAAAATGAAACATGGGATTAAAATTAATCTAAAATGACACTGGATTAAAAAAAGACAATGTCAATGAAGCAAGGGAAAAGCTCTCATCTCTCCCTCTCCATCTCCTCCCTCTCTTTTTCTCCATCTCTCTCTCTCCACCCCTCTCTCTCTCTCTCTCTCTCTCTCTCTCTCTCTCTCTCTCTTTTATCTGTGACTCTTTGTTTAAGAGATCTTGGTCTTGGATATGTGGAGAACAAACAGTACTCTCTTGGTTTGTGTTTAAGCTGCCTCCCCGGAGTCTACTGCTGTGTGTTTTACAATTATCCTCATCGCAGATTGGGCACAGAGATGGACGCACTAAATCTAAATCTCACTTTTTAAGCTGGAAAAGAGCAAAACAAGAGCAGAGCACAACAACAAGCAACCAGACTAGGCCAGAACAGGCCAAACCAGACCAGGCCAAACCAGACCAGGCCAGACTAGACCAGACCAGGCAAAACCAGACCTGGCCAAACCAGACCAGACTAGACCAGACCAGGCAAAACCAGACCAGGTCAAACCAGACCAGGCCAGGCCAGGCCAAACCAGACCAAACCAGACCAGGCCAGACTAGACCAGACCAGGCAAAACCAGACCAGGCAAAACCAGACCTGGCCAGACAAAAACAGTCCAGGCCAGACTAGACCAGGTCAAACCAGACCAGGCCAGGCCAAACCAGACCAGGCCAAACCAGACCAAACCAGACCAGGCCAGACTAGACCAGACCAGGCAAAACCAGACCAGGTCAAACCAGACCAGGCCAGGCCAAACCAGACCAAACCAGACCAGGCCAGACTAGACCAGACCAGGCAAAACCAGACCAGGCCAAACCAGACCAGGCCAGACTAGACCAGACCAGGCAAAACCAGACCTGGCCAGACAAAAACAGTCCAGGCCAGACTAGACCAGGTCAAACCAGACCAGGCCAGGCCAGACCAGGCCAGGCCAAACCAGACCAGGCCAAACCAGGCCAGACTAGACCAGACCAGGCAAAACCAGACCTGGCCAAACCAGACCAGGCCAGACTAGACCAGACCAGGCAAAACCAGACCAGGTCAAACCAGACCAGGCCAGGCCAGGCCAAACCAGACCAGACCAGGCCAGACTAGACCAGACCAGGCAAAACCAGACCAGGCCAAACCAGACCAGGCCAGACTAGACCAGACCAGGCAAAACCAGACCTGGCCAGACAAAAACAGTCCAGGCCAGACTAGACCAGGTCAAACCAGACCAGGCCAGGCCAGACCAGGCCAGGCCAAACCAGGCCAAACCAGACCAGGCCAGACTAGACCAGACCAGGCAAAACCAGACCAGGTCAAACCAGACCAGGCCAGGCCAAACCAGACCAAACCAGACCAGGCCAGACTAGACTAGACCAGGCAAAACCAGACCAGGCCAAACCAGACCAGGCCAGACTAGACCAGACCAGGCAAAACCAGACCTGGCCAGACAAAAACAGTCCAGGCCAGACTAGACCAGGTCAAACCAGACCAGGCCAGGCCAGACCAGGCCAGGCCAAACCAGACCAAACCAGACCAGGCCAGACTAGACCAGACCAGGCAAAACCAGACCTGGCCAAACCAGACCAGGCCAGACTAGACCAGACCAGGCAAAACCAGACCAGGTCAAACCAGACCAGGCCAGGCCAAACCAGACCAAACCAGACCAGGCCAGACTAGACCAGACCAGGCAAAACCAGACCAGGCCAAACCAGACCAGGCCAGACTAGACCAGACCAGGCAAAACCAGACCTGGCCAGACAAAAACAGTCCAGGCCAGACTAGACCAGGTCAAACCAGACCAGGCCAGGCCAGACCAGGCCAGGCGAAACCAGACCAGGCCAAACCAGACCAGGCCAGACTAGACCAGACCAGGCAAAACCAGACCTGGCCAAACCAGACCAGGCCAGACTAGACCAGGCAAAACCAGACCAGGTCAAACCAGACCAGGCCAGGCCAGGCCAAACCAGACCAGGCCAAACCAGACCAGGCCAGACTAGACCAGGCAAAACCAGACCAGGCCAAACCAGACCAGGCCAGACTAGACCAGACCAGGCAAAACCAGACCTGGCCAGACAAAAACAGGCCAGGCCAGACTAGACCAGGTCAAACCAGACCAGGCCAGACCAGACCAGGCCAGGCGAAACCAGGCCAAATCAAACCAAACCAGAACAGGCCAGACCAAACCAGGCCAGACCAAACCAGGCCAGACCAAATCAGACCATGCTGCTGGTAATGATGCTGCTGGTAATACGGGGGTGTAAATGCATTTTGATTTGTATTTTTTCACCTTTATTTAACCAGGTAGGCCAGCTGAGAACAAGTTCTCATTCACAACTGCGACTACAACTGTGACAACTGCGACTCTCATTTACAACTGCATTGACTTTAGTCCCTGCCACTGACATAGAGCTGAGCGAAAGATGACTAGCTCGATGTGTGTGTGAAATGAGAGATAGATGACTAGCTCGGTGTGTGTGTGTGAGCTG
Source organism: Oncorhynchus nerka (assembly GCF_034236695.1). Taxonomy (NCBI): domain Eukaryota; kingdom Metazoa; phylum Chordata; class Actinopteri; order Salmoniformes; family Salmonidae; genus Oncorhynchus; species Oncorhynchus nerka. Next base: position 21,923,293 of record NC_088417.1, read on the forward strand.
AGAGATAGTTGACTAGCTCGGTGTGTGTGTGTGAGCTGAGAGATAGTTGACTAGCTCGGTGTGTGTGTGAGCTGAGAGATAGTTGACTAGCTCGGTGTGTGTGTGAGCTGAGAGATAGTTGACTAGTTCGGTGTGTGTGTGAGCTGAGAGATAGTTGACAAGCTCGGTGTGTGTGTGTGAGCTGAGAGATACTTGACAAGCTCGGTGTGTGTGTGAGCTGAGAGATAGTTGACTAGCTCGGTGTGTGTGTGTGAGCTGAGAGATAGTTGACTAGCTCGGTGTGTGTGTGAGCTGAGAGACAGTTGACAAGCTCGGTGTGTGTGTGTGAGCTGAGAGATAGTTGACTAGCTCGGTGTGTGTGTGAGCTGAGAGATAGTTGACTAGCTCGGTGTGTGTGTGAGCTGAGAGATAGTTGACAAGCTCGGTGTGTGTGTGAGCTGAGAGATAGTTGACTAGCTAAACGAATAGCCCTCGCTGTCTCTCTCAGCTCTCCTTCTGCTCCACCGAACCCAACATTATGGAGGTATAGCATGCAGGAGGGAGGGAGAATAAGGTAGAGAGTGAGGCCATGTAATATTCATCTTGGGCATGGATTTCCATCTCATCCATAAACAGGCCATGTGATGTGAGTGGATATTTGGATAAATTCGATGTAGCCAAGCCAAGCAAGGGGACGGCCAGACCAGATGCTAGCTAGCTCCAGGGGATGTTCTTGTTAGCCATTAGAACACAAGGCCTCGCCTCTCTGATCATGCACCACCATTCTTACATTACAAATGGATGCAGATGATATATTTTGTCTGTGTCATTTTTTTTCTCTTTTAAATTCCCATTGAGCAAAAAGCATTGTGATGGGGACATACATTGGCCAGGGTCTATCAGGCAAATGATGGATGGAACTAAACAAAAGAAAAAAAGAGAGGGGGAAAACTCATTTAAGGGTTACAAGGATGTGGTGCGATATTAGTAAAACACATACATGCGTGCTGTCTAATCCTGCGCTTATGAAAAATGAATATGTCATTGGAGAGGGCACAAGTACAGGCAAGATTAATACAAGGAGCTTATGAATTACAAGCATGCCAACTGATTTGATTAAAAAATAATCTGGGGTCTGGTCACTGGATGGTTATATTCTCTAATTTATCCTCTCTCACTCACTCTCTCTCCCTCCTCTCGCTCCCCATCTCTCTCATTATCTTTCTCTCTCATTATCTTTCTTTCTTTCTTTCTCTCTCTCTCTCCTCTCTCTCTCTCTCTCTCTCTCCCCCCTCTCTCTCATTATCTTTCTTTCTCTCTCATTATCTTTCTCTCTCTCTCTCTCTCTCTCTCTCTCTCTCTCCCCTCTCTCTCATTATCTTTCTTTCTCTCTCATTATCTTTCTCTTTCTCTCTTTCTCTTTCTCTCTTTCTATCTCTCATTCTCTCTCTCATTATCATTCTTTCTCTCGCTCTCTCAATTCAATTCAACTTGCTTTATTGGCATGACGTAACAATATACATATTGCCAAAGCTTATTTTGGATATTTACAATGTTAAAATAAGAAGAATCAAAATGGTCAATGGGACAACAGTAACAACAATAACCAAGGGTCAAAATAACCATACATTAGCAATAACAATAAGCATACAGTAGAGTACATGTGCAGGTTGATTGGTCTGTCAGACACTGTCCCTCAACTTATGGCAGGCAGCAATATAGTGCGCTGCCAAGCCACAGCTCTCTGTGTCTCCCCCAACAGGACTGGTAGTCTATTCTCATCAGAGAGGTATTTGAAACCTTGAATAAGGGTTTCAAATTAGGGGAAATTACACACTCTAATTGTTTAAGATTTTTGACATTTAGTCAGGAAATGCAGCTCTGTCTCAGGTTCTGCTGTGGTGCACAGCCTTTCCTCTACAGGGAGCCAGGTTTTCCTGTGTCTACCCTTCTCAATGGCAAGGCTGTGCTCACTGAGCCTGTAATTTGTCAAGGTTTTTCTAAGGTTTTGATCAGTAACCATGGTCAAATATTTAGCCACAGTGTACTGTCGATTTAGGGCCAGATAGCACTGCATTTTGCTTTGTGCTTGTGTTTGTGTTTCCCAATAAGCAATATAGTTTATTTTGACTGTGTTGTAATTTATTTTATTCTGATTGATTAGATGTTCTGGTCCTGAGGCTTCAGTGTGTTAGTAGAACAGGTTTGTGAACTCAGCCCCAGGACCAGCTCTTGGCATTGCAGGGCTTGTTAATGATATGAGAGGGAGTCACTGTATTTTAGATGTTTCCAAAACTTAATTGCTCTTTTTTGAGTTTTTGTTATTAGTGGATATTGGCCTAATTCTGCCCTGCATACATTGTTTGTAGTTTTCCTCTGAACATGTAGGAGAATCTTACAGAACTCTGCATTACAGGGTTTCAATGGGGTGTTTGTCCCATTTGGTGAAATCTTGTTTTGCAAGGGGACCCCACACCTCGCTGCCATAAAGTGCAATTGGTTCAATGACATATTAAATTAGTTTTAGCCAAATTTGAATAGATATTTCAATTTTTTTTATTTTAATTTTAATGGCTTAGAATGCCCTGCGTGCTTTCTCTCTCAGTTCATTCACTACATCATTAAGGTGTCCAGTTGAGCTTATT